>NC_138771.1:460557201-460853309 GCF_965119305.1 Pelophylax lessonae | reverse complement strand
GCCCGAAGCATTTTTTCAAGAAGGCATAGAAGTGGGATAGTTAAACTGAGAACGGCGTCATAGGCACTGGCCATGTTGGTGGAGTACTCAAAACAGTGCAACAAAGCACACAGGTCTCGCATGGAGGCCCAGTAATTGGTGAAGTGGTGCTGTTCTGCAGAGCTACTCACGCGTGCGTGCTGCAGCTGAAAATCCACTATGGCCTGCTGCTGCTCTGGCCAGCATGTGCAAGATGGAGTTCCACCTTGTGGACACGTCACATATGAGGCGGTGAGCGGGAAGGCCGAAGTTACGCTGCAGCGCTGACAGGCGAGCAGCAGCCGGGTTAGAATGCCGAAAGTGCGCACAGGTGGCCCGCACTTTCTGCAACAGCTCTGACATATCGGGGTAATTTCTAAGGAACCTCTGCACCACAAAATTCAGCACATGCGCCAGGCAAGGGATGTGTGTCAAACCGGCTAGGCCCAGAGCTGCTACGAGATTTCGCCCGTTATCGCACACCACCAGGCCGGGCTTGAGGCTCACTGGCACCAACCACTCATCGGTCTGCTGTTCAATGCCCCTCCACAACTCCTGCGCGGTGTGGGGTTTTTCCCCCAAACAGGCAAGTTTTAAAACTGCCTGATGTTGTTTACCCCTGGCTGTGCTGAATTTGGTGGTGAAGGTGTTACACTGACCGGATGAGGAGGCGGTAGAGGATGAGGAAGCAGAGTAGGAGGAGTTAGGAACAGGAGACAAACTGAAGCGCCCTGAAATCCTCTGTGGTGGAAGGACATGCGCCAAACTGCTATCCGCCTCAGGCCCAGCCACCACTGCATTTACCCAGTGTGCTGTTAGGGAGATATAACGTCCCTGACCGTGCTTACTGGTCCACGTATCCGTAGTTAGGTGGACCTTGCCACAGATGGCGTTGCGCAGTACACACATGATTTTGTCACCCACTTGCTTGTGCAGGGAAGGGATGGCTTGCCTGGAAAAGTAGTGGCGGCTGGGCATGACGTACTGTGGGACTGCCACCGCCATAAGGCTTTTAAAACTCTGCATCTCCACCAGACGGAATGACAGCATTTCAAACGCCAGGAATTTTGAAATGCTGGCATTCAGGGCCAGGGATCACGGGTGGGTAGGGGGTACTTCCTCTTCCACTCCAGTGTTTTGGAGCTAGAAAGCTGAACGCTTTTATGAGACATCGTGGAGATAGTTGTTGGTGACCCAGGTGGAGGTGTTGCTGGCAGATCCTCTGTTTGTGGGGTGGCAGGTGCCACTGTCACTACAGAGGTGGATGAAGAGGCCGAGACTGCAGCAGAAGAGGAAGCACGAGGAGCCAGAGACCTTTCTTGGTTTTTGAGGTGTCTACTCCACTGCAGCTCGTGCTTTGCACTTAGATGCCTGGTCATGCAGGTTGTGCTCAGGTTGAGAATGTTTATGCCTTGCTTCAGGCTCTGATTGCACATCGTGCAAACCACTCGTGTCCTGTCATCATCACATTGTCTGAAGAACTGCCACGCTAGGGAACTCCTTTGAGCTGGCTTTGGTGTGCTCGGTCCATTGCTGCGTTGGGCAGTAGCAGGCGTAGTGTCTAGGGCACGGCCGCTCTGCTTTTGCACCCTGCTCCCTCTTCTGCTGTGCTGGTGGCTCTGTGCGACCACCGCCTCTTCCTCCAAACTACTCAGGTCACCTGCATGATGTTCATTCCATGTGGGGTCGAGGACCTTATCGTCCTCCACATCATCTTCCACCCAGTCTTCACCCCTGCCCTACTTGTGGGTCTCCACATTTCGGAATTCCACAGCAGTTGGCACCTGTGTTTCGTCATCATCCGAGACGTGCTGCGATGGTCCTCCCATGTACTCATCTTGAGACATAAGTGGTTGGGCATCGGTGCACTCAATCTCTTCCACTTCTGGGGCAGGGCTAGGTGGATGGCCCTGGGAAACCATGCAAACAGAGTCATCAAAAAGAAGAAGAGACTGCTTGGCTGGGGCTCAGACTGCTTGGCTGATTTGCAAGGGATTGAGGTGAAAGATTGATGGACATCGGCTGCAGGTGCCAACTCTGACCTTTCAGCAGTAGACTGGGTGGGAGACAATGTGAAGGAACTGGAGGCACTGTAAGCAACCCAATCTACTATCGCCTGTACTTGTTCTGGCCTCAACATTTGTAGAGGCACATTAGGCCCTGCCAAATACTGCTGCAGGTTCTGTCACCTACTCACACCTGAGGAAGGTGTTTCACTTGTGCGTGTAGCTGGCACAGATCGACCACGTCCTCTCCTTGCAACAGGAGCTCCACCAGCAGCACCACGACCCAGGCCACGTCCCTTATTTGACCTTCTCCTCATATTTCTCTAATTTAGGATCTTCCCCTAAATGGGTGTTTATTGAATAGCGGAATAGAACAACAGTATCCAATGGGTGTATCTCACAGTAACATATGCAGACTAGGCTGCAATTTAAATTTTTCCCCCTAAATGGGGTTTTATTGAAAAGCGGAATACAACAACAGTATCCAATTGGTGTATCTCACATTAATATGCAGACTAGGCTGCAATTTAATTTTTTTTCCCCTAAATGGGTTTTTATTGAAAAGCGGAATACAACAACAGTATCCAATGGGTGTATCTCACAGTAACATATGCAGACTAGGCTGCAATTAAATTTTTTCCCCCTAAATGGGTTTTTCTTGAAAAGCGGAATACAACAACAGTATCCAAGGGGTGTATCTCACAGTAACATATGCAGACTAGGCTGCAATTAATTTTTTTCCCCTAAATGGGTTTTTATTGAAAAGCGGAATACAACAACAGTATCCAATGGGTGTATCTCACAGTAACATACGCAGACTAGGCCGCAATTAAATTTTTGCCCCATAAATGGGGTTTTATTGAAAAGCGGAATACAACAACAGTATCCAATGGGTGTATCTCACAGTAACATATGCAGACTAGTCCGCAATTTATTTTTTTCCCCTAAATGGGTTTTTATTGAAAAGCGGAATACAACAACAGTATCCAGTGGGTGTATCTCACAGTAACATATGCAGACTAGGCCGCAATTTAATTTTTTTCCCCTAAATGGGTTTTTATTGAAAAGCGGAATAAAACAACAGTATCCAACGGGTGTATCTCACAGTAACGTATGAATGAAAAAATTTTTTTTTCCGTTTAATTGGTGCTTTTTGAATAGCAGATTAGAACTGCAGTGTCTAAACGCTGTATGACAGTGTCACAGTAAAGTATGAATAAAAAAATGAAAAATAATTGTAGCCTTAAATCGGTGCTTTTTGAATAGCAGATTAGAACTGCAGTGTCTAAACACTGTATGACAGTGTCACAGTAAAGTATGAATGAAAAACTGAAAAATAATTGTCCCCCTAAACCGGTGCTTTTTGAATAGCAGATTAGAACAGCAGTGTCTAAACGCTGTAAGTCACAGTAAAATATGAAGGAAAAAAATATATATATTTTTTTAATCGAGATTAAGCAGACACATATGCACTGAGCTTGAATTACATGGCCGCTGCACGCCGCACACCTAACAAACTGATAAAAGTTTTTTTTTTCTCCCTCCTCCTCACTGGGCTCAGGTCGGGGCAAAAAGATCATGCACTGCACCCCCACACAATAAAATTAATGTAGATCGCTGTCTGATTAAAGAAGATTCTTCCTATTCTTTCCCTGAAAGCAATCTCCAGCCTGCCCCTACAATAATCTCATATCTCTCCCTCAGCAGCAGCAGGAACCTCTCCCTACAGTAGTTAGAGCAGAGTGACATGCGGCGATACGTGACTCCAGCTTATATAGAGGCTGGGTCACATGCTGCACTGGCCAATCACAGCCATGCCATTAGTAGGCATGGCTGTGATGGCTTCTAAGGGCACACTAGTTAAACGCTTGCTGATTGGCTGCCTTGCAGCTGTGGAAACCGCGCCATTAAAACCGCACCAAAACATGAAATAAATTACCGAACAATGGACTGAATCCCGAACATACAGTGAAATATTCGGGTGCGTGTCCAGGTACCAAACACCTAAAAGTCCCGTACGATCCCAAACGATACACTCTGGGTTCGCTCAACCCTAATCATGTGGAACCATATTTGTGGACTAATGACACTTCTCAGACATTCTCCTAAGGACATTAACCTCGAACACAAGTTTGGATAGAAGCCTTCAGGTTGGTGCAAGACTCTAAACTTGCTGGACATTTTGAGGTTTCTAAGACAGAAGAACTTTTATAATGTTCCTTTTGGTGGCCCAGTTACAAGAAATTGAAAACAAATAAATACCCCTGCTCACACCAGTGTAATAAATCAAATAAAGTGCTGAAATCTAGGAGTGTGCCATTTACTCCCATGGGCTAAATTGTTATATAATTAAAAGTGATCTACACCTGTAAATAAGTACACAGACACTTATATATATATATATATATGTAAAATGCAAATGCATCAAGGAAAGAACTTGACACGAGGAAAGAACTTGACATCACACAAAGAGGTAGACCACAGCTTTAAGGGGATGGGTCATGACTATCTATCCACAAGCTGCAGCCTTTAGCTGAAGTTCCACTGGGTGGTTTTCTACACGTTACTTGTCTGTTGTGCACCAGCATCTAGAGCACTTCAAAACGTGAGTTTATTGTATGAAGTTTTTAAATAAATGCGGTTGTTTTTATGGTAAATGCTATGATTGTCCGTATATTTTTTTTCTGAGCTACCAATTGTGATATCTGCTGAGTGTCATTGGGAGAAAATAAACCAGGAGGAGACATGAGGAGGATCAGATCCTATCCAGATATTGCCTATAAAGAGACAAGCTCTTTAGACCTACTAACTATAGGTCAATATAGGAGGTGAACAGCCAATGGTGGTGGTACACATGGTGGGAAGATCTCTTAATGATAGGCACGGTTTGAAGATTATAACTTTCAAATGAACACCACATTCACGTGGATTTTTGTCATTCTATAGTTTTTTGTTTTTTCACCTAATTTCGGAACTATTCATTTTGTCCCCCCCACATAGGGGTTTGTATATTTAATTTGTTACACACTTGATGGATTTGCATGTTACCTATATATAAGTGTCTGTGTACTTATACACAGGTGTAGCACTAGATCACTTTTAATTTTATAACTGGTTATAAGAAAGATGTCAGGAGCTATGGCTATGGCACTCGTGTCTGACCTGGGCACACAATAAGACTGATCTCCATTGGGGTTACTCCAATCGGTGTTAATTTTGTCAACTAAAACAAAATTTGTCTGTATGACGAAACACATTGGGAGGAGCTAGCTCTGCGTACATGTCGTCACGCCTGGAGGTTGGCCATTTTCTTGGATATTACCAGGACGTTATCTGTCACACTATACAGGCGTATTGTAAACCAGCTTTTGGTGAGTGTAACTTTGTTTTACCTAATAAAAGTATTGAAGATTTACTACAGTATGAGTCTCTCTTTCTGATTCTCTATATGATATATGTGGATTTTACCTTGGATGTCTCAGGGGGACCTGGATACTTCAACCTACCTGGAGTCTAAGGCTGAGTGATCCTTGTAAATCACCCACTACATAGCCTGACTGTTGTGATTACCCATTGAGGTAAGAGTCAGTGTGTTTGGTGACGGTGGAGGATCACATTTATGAACTTGTGGCATGAGCACCCAGGTGGAAGATCCATTTTCTACTTAAGCGACCTATTTCTAGAGACTTATTTCATTGTATTCTTAATCAGCGCTGCATTTTAATTCTATTTTGAATTTTTCTCGCCAGTGGTTGTTTGCTAGCTGCTTTTTAATTCTGGGAGCGTGTGTCTATTGTAATTTCAAAATATTTTCACCGACTAAAATACGACTAAAACTAAAACAATTCAGATGACTAAAAATAAAATGACATTTTAGTTAAACGACTATGACTAAAACTAAATCGAAAATTTACATCATAATTAACACTACTTTGCTGGCCATTTCTAAATTGGCAACACAATTCCATCCAGAGCCTTTAATAAATAGCACATTAAATTTTAAACATGTATTTCACTACTGCATAAGCATTAGTAAGGGGCACCTACTGAGCTGCTGAAAGACAAAAAAATTGCAAAAAGGCTTTTCTTATATTATTTTTTTTATTGCCGGTTCACATTTCTGTGATGCAGGAACGCTGCGAATATACAGCGTGTTCCCGCATCGCATCTGCCCCCCTGCCAGTTCACACTGCCATATGTGATACGCTGGGGGTGTCAATTAAAAGTTAACGACACCCCCAGATCAGATCGCATATCGCAGTGCGATCTGAAAGTTCGCACAGAATCGGATCGCACTAGTGTAAACCACCATGCTATCCGATTTCTGCTGCGGACCAAAAAAAGGGTCCTGTGCAAGTTAGGTGCGATTGTGGTGCAAATTCAGCATACAAACTGTATGTCTGAATTTGCACCGCACAGAGATGGCATGTAATTTTAGGAGCAGTGTGCTCCGAATTACATGCGATCTCTGTGATCGCAGAAATGTGAACCGGCACTTAATTAGTGTTAGTAAAATATTCAGGTAATATGTGCAATGACATTAAAGCCAATAGAGTTTACAGTTTTTCGGGTTTTTTTGTATTTTAAAGTTGTACTTCTGTTTCTCAAAAAGCAATATTTTTGTTTGTTTTTGGACTTGGTTTTATTTATTAAGACGTTATATATCACAATAGCTAAATTTGTGTCTGTAGTGCATGTTCAAACCTTATTATAAATAATAACATATTATTCAATTTTTACTCCAGGAGTATATAACTGGTTTGGAAATTCTAGAGAAATGTTTAAGTAATGCATTACAATTTAAAAAAATCTATTTGATTTGTAGTTGATTAAAATATATGAGATTTTAGTCGACTAAAATGTACTGGGGGTTTTAGTAGACTAAAATATGACTAAAACAATTTAGATGACTTAAATAAGACTAAAACTAAAATGGAATTTTAGTCAAAAGACTATGACTAAAACTAAATCGAAATTTGCTGCCAAAATTAACACTGACTCCAACCACTCCCAGTTCCATAGGTGCCAATTTCTACAGATATTGTGATCAATCTTCCTCCCTTGAAATAGTCAATGGCCACCAAGATAGTGGTCATCTGTCTCACTAAGATGGCTTATTTTTAACTAGTTAAGTCAGTACCCACTTCTGAACAAACTGTGGAGTTAATGGTTCAGGAAGTCTCTAAACTACATTGGATTCCTGATAATGTGGTGTCAGTGGGGGAGTACAGTCTACTTAGAAAATTTGCAAAGGATCTGCCCAGCCTTTGGTGTAACAATTAATCTGTTGTCCGCTTTTCATCCTCAGTCTAAAGGTCAGAGCAAGAGGACCAATCAAACCTTGGAGCAGTACCTTCGATGTTTTGTCAGTTATCTTCAGGATGAGTGGGTGGACTACTGTATTTTCCTATGGCAGAGCTGGCTTATAGCAATTCTAAACATAGCTGGGAGGGGCTTGAACTGGTGACGTCATCACAAATGCAAAGGTGCTGCCGGTGTGGCGGTTGTGTTTTGTTTAGTTTTTAATATGTAAACCCCTGTCTCTATTTTAATAAATGATTATGTAGCAGTTTTACACTATGTACGACCTCTCCCATTGCTGCTGATCAGTATTGCCTGGCCTGGCGTTTTAATGATTGGAGTTGTGCAACATCCATTTGTTGGTGGTCTGGGGGTCTGATGTGGACTGTCGCTAAGTACCTGGAGTTGTTTGATATACTGTACAACATGATGTGTTGATCTCTGTTTTCAGCAGTCCACATGATTTGGCTCATGTGTGGTGGAGGGCACAAGGTGTCTTGGGTTAACTATTACAATCATCATGCACTTTTTTGGTGGAAAGCTAGAACTTGCACATTTAAATATTTGATGGATGAATATTCTTGATACAATAATTTAAATTTGGACTTTGGACATTCTACACCAATTTTTATGTTTTATTTTTATTCTTATGTTTGATTTGTCTGGAAGTGCACTTGTTTCATATATATACAGTATGAAGATTTACCTTGATTTTAACCTATCACTACTTAACCACTTAAGCCCCGGAAGATTTTACCCCCTTCCTGACCAGGGCATTTTTTGCGATTCGGCACTGCGTGATTTTAACGGACAATCGCGCGGTCGTGCGACGCTGTACCCAAACGAATTTGACGTCCTTTTTTTCCTACAAACAGAGCTTTATTTTGGTGGTACTTGATCACCTGTGCGATTTTTAATTTTTGCGCTATAAACAAAAAAAGAGCTTAATTTTTGCAAAAATAACAATATTTTTCACATTTTTTTATATGAAATTCCCCCCAAAAAAATGTAAAAATCAAAAATTTTTAACATTTTTGGCCAATTTGTTTTCTGCTACATATGTTTGGTAAAAAAAATTGCAAAAAGAGTATTTTGATTGGTTTGCGCAAAAGTTATTGCGTTTACTAACTAAGGGAAAAATTTCTGTCATTTTTGGTGTTTTTTTTTAACGCATAATGGCGGAGATCTGCGATTTTTTTTGCGGTACTGCGACATTGTGGCGGACAGATCGGACCCTTGACTGACATTTTTGACACTTTTGGGGTTACCAGTGACATTACTGCAGTAATCAGTGCTATACATATGCACTGTTACTGCAAAATGACACTGGCAGGGAAGGGGTTAACTTTATTGGGGAAGGAGGGGTTAAGTGTGTCCCTAGGGGCGTGCTTTTTACTGTGATTGGACATGGCTACTAGTGTAGGAACAGTGATCAACGGTCCTACATAGTAGAACTATATGATCACCATTCCTACACAGGGGAGAATGACAGGCGGCTTGTTTACATCAGCTGCCTGCATTTCTCCCTTCACGGAGGACGATCGCGAGTGACCGGCGGACATCGGGTCCGCCGGTCACACGCACTGACTTCCCAGGGAACGAGCCGGGGCGGGCGCACGCCTCCGCAGGTGCACGCTCGCCCGCTATTGGCTCACAAGGAAGTGAAAGGCTAGTGACGTATATATACGTCACTTTGCATGGCCGGGGCTGACCGCCGCCGTATGTAGTCGTGCGGCGGTCGGCAACCGGTTAAACCATTTCATGAAGTCCGTGTTTCTAGAAGAATTCATCCTCTTACTGTTGAGGTACAGGGTAAAGAAGAATTTGTGGTTGACAAAATTCTTGATTCCAGGATCTTCAGGAAAAAATTACAACATTTGGTTCAATAGATAAGGACCAGAGGAAAATACTTGGGAACCTGTGGAAAATGCTAATTCTCCCAGATTGACAAAAGAGTTCCACAAGAGGTTTCCTCACAAACCTGGTCCTAGGATGTCCAGGGGCTGTCTTGGAAGGAGGGGATTACTGTATTGTTCTTCTCATTGTGCCACCTGAGATGCTGGGCAGCTTCTTTTCTGATCCCCCGTGTTAATTTTGATTTAGTTTTAGTCATAGTCACTTTTTTAAACTTATTCACTTCTGTGTGCACATTTTAGCTTGAGCTTGTCATATGGTTACATCAGAAGCTGGATTGCTTAAAAGTCTAAATTGTATTAGGTACCTCAATAATAACGACACATAATAAAATTAAGACATCTATGAAGACAAAAGTTTCCTAGGTACAATATAATGAGATCAGTTGATACAAGAAAAGGCCACAAAGCAACATAGATCTGCCTTACCTCGGTCTGCATCATAAATGTACACAAATTTTTTCCACTTGTAATACTCTATTACACTGATTAGGGCATCCTGAAGTTCCGGTCTGAGCTGCAGGACAAACTGATTGGAAGTGGCTACGGGGAAGCTGGGGGTTATAAAGCAGACGTGAAGAGCACCACAAAATGATGTCAACATGTTGACTGTCTTCCGGTCATAGAACCCGAATATGGCATACACTCCCTTGGCAAACTGTGAACAAACTGAGAGAAAAATAAAATAGGTTAGAAATAGGTCAGTGTATATACATATTATAACTTTTAGAGGTACAACACTACAAATGTCCACATCATCATAAAGATAAAGAGGAACTCCATGCAAAAAGAAGACTTTTGAATTGATTCACTAGAACTGAAGAGTGTGAATTCTAGTGCAGCTCTGCATAGAAACCATTCAGCTATCAGTTTTTTTGTCAAAGCTTAATTAAACAAGCTGAAATTAAAAGCTGATTGGCTGCAATGCACAGCTGCACCAGATTTTTCACTTTTTTTAGTACATTAACCCCTGTACCTTGACTGCTACATTAAAACAGTGTACAGAATATTGGTTTCAGTGAAAGTCCATCTTCAAGGTTCTGTCTCTGGCAAAGCTTTAGGAAAGAGTGGTGAATCAGTGTCATTGGTTGTCATTCAATGAAGCATTTGCAACACTTTTCTGGCATTACAGTCGCTTTAAAAGTCCTGCACCTTATTCAAGAGAGATTTTGAGAGATTTGTGAAGAATTACGACATGTTTAATGGATTCAGGTAGTTCTTATTTGTGCCACTTTCAAAATGTGTCATCATGACTGAGCCAAATTGAAAAGGGATTACTGCCAGTTCGTAGATAACTAATCTAAAGGTAATTAAGACCAACTCAAAGTTGGCATACAGAGGTATGCCACTGCTCAGACTGGGGCCACGGTGCATTAAAGAGATGGGCAGAAGCTGCTATGAATCCAACAGCTTCCTGCTTCAGGCACCCTGGGGTTTAGGACCCTATTGCCTGCCAGCTGGCAACCAATGATGCATCCATGGACAGCTGCAAGTAAACAAAGGGCTGGGGATTATTTCATTTCCATGTTTGATCAATGATGTCCGCAAGCATCCCTGCCCTATTGTGTACATTCAGATATTGGCCAGGTAATCTCCCAACTGGCTCTTGAAAGAGGCCAGGAGCTGAACATGAACTGGGGACCGGGTTTTTGAAATATGGACACTGGAGTCTGATTGCTACCCCCAGCATGCCTCTAAAAAACTAATTCTTGCACCTGTTGCTGAGGGAGACATGACCCAATTCTAAAGAGTGTCTACAGCACTTATGAATTCCAGGGACTGCATGCAGTTCTATGCAGAACTCAACATAAACTAAGTGTATATAATCAATAAAAACACCTACCCCTATAAATCATTTCCAGTTTTGAGTAGAAACATGGTATAAAGAACTTGAAGACATGTTGATTGATTATTAACATTAAACTGAAGACCAAGCCTTTTTTGCCCCTTTTTGTTTACAAGTTTAAACTAGTATTGTTTGCTAGAAAACTACTTATAACACCCAAACATTATATATATATATATATATATATATATATATATATATATATATATTTAGCAGAGACCCTAGGGAAATAAAATGGTGATCGTTGCACATTTTTGATGTCACACAGTATTTGCACAGTGGTTTTTCAAACGCAGTTGTTTTGGGAAAAGATACACTTTGATGAATTAAAAAATAAAACCCACAATATATACCCTAATTTTTTTGTAAAATATGAAAGACGATGTTATACCAAGTAAATACTTACAATGTCACGCTTTAAAATTTCCCACACTCCTGGAATGTAAGGAATGTAGACATCAAACTTTGATCTTTTGCTTTACAAAAAAAAAAGTTTACTTCCGCCCTAGACCGGAAGAGATGTCATGATGTCACTCCAGTCCTCCAAGGCCTTAGCGGCGATCAGTAATGATCTGGTCTCTTTTTGCCTGTGTGATCAGCCGGCCGCATCGTTAGATCATTACTCGGGCATGCTGGTAAAAACGGTAAGCCCAAGAAACACTGGCAAACAGTGTGTGTGTGTGTGTGTGTGGGGGGGGGGGATAATAAGAAATGAAGTAGATCCCCTGGAACCAGCACTAATAGCCCCCTCCCAAGCAACAATAGACTCCACCCGAAACAGCAGATCTTACAAGCAAAAATAGACCCCTAGCAACAATAGACACCCTGCAACAAGATACCCCCTAGCAACAACAGATCCACCTCAGGAACAATAGACCCCTACCAGCTAGCATTGGCTGCTGAGAGACCTATTGTTGTCCAACCCCTACCAGACAGCTAACAGTAGATCTCCCAGCATCCAGCATTAATAGACCCTCCAGCAGCCAGCAACAATAGACCCCTCCCTCAACAGCAAAAATTGACCCCCCCCCCAACAACATAAGACAACCCCAGCAACAATAGACCCATCCCTCACCAAAAAATACTCCCCCCCCCCTCCTCCAACAAGAATAGATTCCCCAGCAGCTAGCATCAACAGACCCTCTAGCATTCTGCTGCACTCCTTGCCACTATAAATTGGGGACACTAGTGAGCTAGCTAGTGATGAGTCCATAAATGCTAATAGGAGTGTAAACTGCTTTTACTAAATCAAGCCCTCTAAATCTTAAAATAAATGTACAACTAAAAAAACTGTGAAGTTGTGCGCTGTTCAAATAAAAATGTATATATACTTTCAATTAATTTATAATAATATAGTAATATGACTCATAATAACAGTGTCTAAAGACGATCCATATAAAACTTGCAACAAATATCCATTCACAAATCAAAAATAGCTAGTATATCGTGTACAAAAATGAGTGCACAATCTTATAATGAGCATGCAATTGAAAGAGAAACAGAAAAAACAGAAAAAAGTCTGCTCCCAATAAAAAAATAAAAAAATAACAAAGTCTGTGCATCTTCGGTGCATTTGTGCTCCAAAGTGCACTTTTAATGTCCAGTGAAAGTTACTGATTGCTAATTGTGTGATCCAACCACCTAGTATCCATCTCTAGGTGCAATGCGCGCTCACCTGAAACAAATGGATAACTCGTAATATAAGCAAAGCTTGCCTCAAAGTAATTCTTTATTATCCCTTTAGATCCTCCTCTATCTGAGTAGTTACATTCCATGGCACATTCAAACAAACAAGATAGGTTCATCGTCCAATGCACTCACATTTAAAGGGGCTTGTAATTCGCCTTACAATATTCTTAAACATGAGAACTTGACAGGTGATATAAATGGCTTCAGCGCACCAACTCCCTATCACGGGTCGCGGTGACACCGGATCTGACGTCACAGGCTCCTACTACGCGTTACGTCACTAGTCACATGACTTCTTCAGGGTAAGAGCACAGTGACAGATGCCGTAACTATGGATCTTCTTTAGACACTTCTTTATTAATATAAAATCATTGAAAGTACATACTCATTTTTATTTAAACAGCGCACCCCTTTCCATTACTACATTCAGGAGGTGCATTCCTGCTGAAAAGCCCTGCAGACACCACTGCAATATATTACATTTGTGTTCTTGGGATTAGATACACTATTGTTAGATTACACCATATTTGTGCTTTTTGGGTTTTTTACATACTGCTGTGTATTATATGGCTTGAATAAGAACAGATAATGTAAACCGTAGCTATTTTTTTTTCAATATGTTGAATTATGTGATGCATGAATTGTTATTGTATTTTTGTAAAAAAAAAACTTGAAAAGCATTTTAAATATAAAACCTGATATAAATAAGAAAAAATAAAATCCCTGAGAGGCCAGGATGCAATATTATAACAATTCAAGAATGGAGGTGCAAATTGTTATAAATGTCCATTGGTGACTGGTTTTATTTAATAAAAGTATTGATTCCTATGAAACATAGAATTATAAAGTACATACTGTATAAATGGATACATGGCTTTCTTATGTTTAACAAATATTTTATATATATATATATGTATATATATATATATATATATATATATATATATATATATTTTTTTTTTAATTAATTAATTAATTAATTTATTTTTTCCATTGCAGTAAAGTTCGGTCATTTTGTGGCTATAGGTTTTTTTTTAAAAGAGACTTTCAAACAGCCTGTATTTTTCTATATCATATAAACAAGAGATATTCTCAGGTGTAGATAAAAGAAAAATAATTCAATTGTATCTCAGGAACAATTAATCCATATTTTAGTTTTTTCATTGTGCCTCCATCTATCTCTGTGACTTCTGAGATGGGTTTAAAATATATATAAATGACTCATAGAGCGGCACTTCAAAAGTAATATTTGTGTCCCTTTTGACCAAGGCTTAATGGCCTTCATTTGTCTTCAACATTACACTGACAGCGCTGACTGCATATAACGGCTTAATACATACTGTGCTGTGTATGAATGATATTTTTTACTGTTTAGATTTTAAAATTTAAGTACATATTGTTGTCATTAGCTTGGATTACACCCTTGATTTTGAGTGCTTGTAAATGTAAACACTTATAGTTTAGATTTATTTGTGAACGTGGCTTTGGCTGTAACAAAATTTACAGGTATTTCCAAGAATATATCACTGTACTTAAGTGTATAATTGGCAGAAAGGAGATACCCCCTGAGTGGGATAGTGTATAAAGAGATCTACCACCTACACCTATTTTGCTGGACAGTTTCAACTGTTTTAATAAAACTTGACCTCCGGAAGATTTAGCCCCCTTCATTTACCCCCATTCAATTTTTGCAATACGGCGCTGTGTTACTTTAACTAACAATTGCGTGGTCATGCGACACTGTACCCAAATATAATTTATGTCATTTTTTTTCCCAACAAATAGAGCTTTCATTTAGTTAGCATCACCGCTATGTTTTTTATTTGTTGTGCTATAAACAAAAATATACTGACAATTTTGAAAATAAAAACAAAATTTTTTACTTTCGGCTATAAAACATATGTAATAAAAAAATGTAAAAAAAATCAAATTTCTTGACAAATATAGGCTAATATGTATTCTGTTACATGTTTTTGGTAAAAGAAAAACAAAAGGCGTATATTGTTTGGGTTACGCGAACATTATAGCGTCTACAAACTATGTTATATATTTATGCAAATTTTATTAAAGTTTTTTTTTATACTACTAATGGTGGCAATCAGTGACTTCTAGCGGGACTGCAACATTGCGGTGAACAATCGGACACTAACTAACACTTTTGACTCTTTGCAGGAACCAGTGACACTAATACAGTGATCAGTTCTAAAAATATTCACTGTCACTGTACTAATGACAAGGGGGTCACCCCCCGAGCCCTCTAGGGAGGACATAATAGGACATAGCCCCCTTAAAAGGGGGCCGCCCACCATGACATGGACGTGCAAGCAGGGTACCCTCACTAAAACAAGGCAGGTGCCCCACACAATAATGGTGGTAGGACTTAAAAAATGTAGCAACCCCACAGCACCACCCGGTCTAAGGGAGGTGTCAACCTGACCATATGGCCCAGCAGGCCGCAAGTCGCAGCCTAAATTTTTGTGGGGGCCCAGCCGCATTTGCACTGATCCTCAGCCCGGCAGATGCCCAAAGGAAGAGTGGAGGCTTCCGTCTCGGCCACATGCTGTCTCAGACAGCAGCCTGGTAGGCCGCAAGCCGCGGCCTAAATTTTTAAAGGGGGGCCCGGCTGCCAGGACGTGAGCCCCAGCTGAGCCGACCACCCAGGGCAGCGGAGGGGAAGGCGGATTCCGAAACGGGAGGCAGCGGCTTCTGCCATTCTCACAGGGGCTGCCTCACATAGGTTTTGACGAGTAGGCCGCAAAGTCGTAGCCTAAATTTTTGGCCCAATCCGGCCGCGTGAGGCATATACCCACGGGTGGTAAAAACATCCGCTCTCCCAGACAGCAACTGCCACAGGGAGCACAGAGGACATCCCTGCCCTAGTCACCAATCCCCAGGTGGCAGGGAACCCTGCTCTGCTCCCCTATTGCACACCAGTTAAAAAACAGTCAGCAGAAACTATAACCAACCCCTGCTTAAGAGCATGTGGGGGGAGGGGTGTGGAGGGACGAAAGAGCCACAGTTGCTGAGATTTTAGAAGGGCTGGGGGGAAGGGAGAGGAACCCGGGGGCCCGACCATCCCAGGGAGGGACCCGCGTCCACCCCAAAACCCTCCAGTAGTAGGGGGCCAGCTACTTACCACACCAGGAACAGGGTGGGCACCGCTCCGGACAGGACACCGCTCAATCGTAATGTGGGTGCTGTCAGCCAGGAGGAAACGCTGTGATTTAGGTCGTAACCAGTTCGTATGCATCCTCACGAGATGTTTAACTCGCAGGCTAGCCCTCCTCCAGTGGGGCTATGTTGCGTGCCGACCTAGCGCGGAGCTGCGGTCTGGACACGCTCGCTGGCCGGACTGGGGGGACCCTAAGGACCTATATTACCCAGTTAGGCACTTGATTGTAGTTCTCACACAAAATAATAAAAAGAGGAAAAAAAAATTCCATTTTAAATGAAAAAAATTGTCAGGACCAGAGATCCCAGCAAGGAACTAGGTCCGTACTCCTGACTAGGCAGAAACAAAAACTGAGTGCCTATAGCTGAGAGTGGGTGTATATCCCCTGGGACTGCCCATAGGCGTAGTCAAGCTTTTTCCTGCCTAGTGTCCTACTCCTGTAGGGGGCAGTATAACCCAATGGTTAAGAAGAATCAGGAGCTGTGTCTGTCAATAAACGAAAAAGAAATGTTGAATTATTTTGCTAAAATATAAAAAGTGTCCCTTGTAGTTTGCCATTTGGGAATGATCCTGGTTTTTGCTTCTAGCCATTTCCTCCTCCCAAGTCAACTGACATGAATCATGTTGAAAATTCATATTTTTTTTTTCTTCACACATCAGATATTGCTCTGATCCTACCACTCATCCCTGACCTCCCGGTCACTTCACAAATCCAAGTTTGTTCCAACACACAGATGATGCCATGCTGTGCAGTGGGACCAGCAAGGAAACAGATACATTAGATGTAACAACATCAAGGCATACATCAGCTTTGCTTGGAGACCAGTTTCCCCAATTTAGTCTGCAAAAGAAGACTTGTTTTAAATAACTTTTTTTAGTTCTCTATGAAAAACTTTTACTGGAATGGCTATAAAGGGCAATGCAATTCTATAATGAAAATTTCAAAACATAATCATGCCTCTGATGAAGTCATTCATTCTATTGAAATGCATCAGGTTGGGTTAAGGAACATCAGCAGGCACTCTGCTGGGTACATGGCAGGATTTGTGAGTCTGAAGCTTTTATCGATGTGCCCGGTTCAGTGATTTCTTACATATGCTGGGAGCATTTATATTTGAAAGTACTGGGTTTTATACTTTTAAGCTTTCATTATAATTTGGTCAGTAACATAACAAGCCTTTTTATTGCTCCTTAAAGTGGTTCTAAAGTTAGAAGGTTTCTTTATCTTATTGCATTCTATGCATTAGGATAAAAAAAAACCTTTTGTGTGCAGCAGTCCCCCTAATACTTACATGAGCCCCATCTTGATGCAGAGATGTTGCACAAGAGTCTTGGCTGTCCGGGACTCTTCCCCCTCATTGGCTGAGACAGCAGTGGGAGCCAATGAAACCAATCAAAGTCAGTGAGATAATGAGGAGAGAGACTTCTATTAGCCATCTATAGTTTTAACCTCTTCCGGACCACCCCACATACCTATACTGTGGCAGGGCTGCTCTTTAGCGCAAAATTATGTACCTGTATGCCATTTTCTGTTCCCGGATCTGGAGAGCGAATGTGTGCCGTAAGCAACCTGCTCCCACTGTGATTGGACACAGTGAGAGCCAATAGCGGGTCCGGTGGACACGATGTTCCCCGGCACCCAGTGATTGTTCCCGACAGAGGCAGAATGGTGGTCTGCCTATATAAACAAGGCAGATCGCCATTCTATCAGAGGGGAAGATGGAGATCCTGAGTTTCTGCTAAGCAGGAACATGAATCTCTGTCTTCCTCCAGTCAAAGCAACCCCCAAACAGTTAGCAAGAACTCCCAGGGAACACAGTTAACCCTTTAATCGCCCCTGATGTTAACCCCTTCCCTGCCAGTGTCATTGGCACAGTGACAGTGCATTTTTGTTTAGCACTGATCACTGTATTGGTGTCATTGGTCCACAAAAAGTATCACTTAGTGTCAGATTTGTCCGCCGCAATGTCACAGTCAAAAATTGCTGATCGCTGCCATTACTAGTGAAGAAAATAAAAATTCCATGAACCTATTCCATAGTTTGTAGACTCTATAACGTTTGTGCAAACCAATCAATATAGGTTTATTGAGATTTTTTAACAAAAATATATAGCAGAATACAAATTGGCCTAAATTGATGAAGAAATTTGATTTTTTCAATGTTTTTATTGGATATGTTTTATAGCAGAAATATTGTTTTTTTTTTTTTTTTAAATTGTTGGTCTTTTTTTGATTTTAGCGCAAAAAATAAAAACCGCAGAGGTGATGAAACGCCACCAAAAAAAGCTCTAAAAAAGGACATCAATTTTATTTAGGTACAGTGTCGCACAACAGCGCAATTGTCAGTTCAAATAACGCAGTGCTGTATCGCAAAAAATGGACTGGTCATGATGGGGGGTAAACCTTCCAGGGCTGAAATGGTTAAACATGATTGGGGGAGATTTTTGATTTGAAGAGACATTGCTTGAATATTGGAGGATATTACATAAGCGCTGAATGGCTTACCTTAATGAGATTGACCAAATATTGCAATGAGTTTTAGTCCATCTGGTGGAAGCATTTTGCGTATGTGTACTGATACACACCCACTAATGTAACTTTCTAATTTCAAGAGGAAGAGCAACAATATTATGTGGACATTTGTTTTATAGTATTTTTTTTCTATGCATTTGTAATATTTATTTATTTTTTGTTCCAAACAAGTGTAATATGTATTTATGTGTATAGTGAGTAATATGGATTTGTATGTGTATTATAAAGGATTTATACCAGAGGTGGTCAACCTTTCGAAGAGCAATGTCCACTTAAGTGATTTGGTAACTGGTTGTGGGCCACGATGAAATGAAATGGTTCAGAAATTTGATTTTTTTATTTTGAATAATAGAAAACAGTTTTCTCTTGCAGCCTCTGAATGTCGGTGTGACAGAGAGGAGGAGAAGGAAGCTTTCAGCAGTTGCAGGATGAAAATGTAGAGGATCAGTTCCTCTATATACCACCCACAACACCCCTCCTGTCTTAGTGTGAAACAGAATGTGACAGGTAGGCCGGGTGGGCCCCCTGGAGCATGGGATCGGGTCACCATTGCGGCTCCTTATGCTACACAAGTGGTTGGGGTGTTTGGTAAAAACACATCTCAACTATGGAGTTTTACTGCTCCCCAAACTGCAAATGTAAACAAGCCCTTATTGTCCTAAACCCCCTATAAGGCTGCTTTCACATTGATGCGCTGCGGTTTACCCGGGTGTGTTCTGAAAGCGCACCAAAACTTCTGAATGCAGGAGTTTTGGTGCGCTTTCAGGAAGTGCACCACATCCGCAGGATATAATGGAAGTCTATGGCAAAGTGCATCTAATCCACAGGAAAGCCGCAGGTTCACTGAGCTGCACCCATGGATCAGTGTAAAGGCAGCCTAAAAGTTGTCAACCCTTTTATAGGTGCTAATATGCCCATTGCAAACACACAGTGTGTGTGTTATTTTAGCCCTGGTTCACACCAGTGTGGCTTTGAAGTCAGGCTACTTCAGAGCGACTTCAAAGCTGACTTCATGTGCAGCTTGCTAACATCTGTGCGACTTCATTTAACATATGTCAATGCAAAAGTTGCACTGAAATCACACAGAAATAGTGTAGGAACCTTTTTCAATGTTTTTATGGCTTGAGTTGCACTCATTTGAATGGTTCCATTGTTGCAAATGGCATGACAAGTCATACTGGTGTGAACCAGGGCTCATACACTGACCTGTTTTTCCTCTTCCAGCTTCTGATGGCATTGCTTTCAAGACTGCTAGAAAGGACCCAGGCGAAGTGCACTTGGTACAAATCTGACTGGGACAGGAGCCAGCACTACAGAGGAGGCTTGATGCACTCTGATGCTCTGGGATGGTGGGTCAGCCAGGCCAGATCACAATCAACAAGATGCCAACCCTGGGCAAGTGCTTCCCTGGTCTGAGGTTGAGAGCAACATCAAAGGGCTCCGAGGGCCACAGCCTGAGTGTCCCTGATTTATTCATAACCCCTTTAGCGCTAGTTAGTAACCACATGGTCCACAAAGTCCATGTAAAATGTATAATGCAGGTTGCAAAGGATGCTCGGCTAGCTCCTTCCGACGCGTTTCGTCATTACAATGTCTTCAGGGGCCCCCTAAAGACGTCGTAACACGTCGGAAGGAGCTAGCCGAGCGTCATCTACGTCACACCCCGAAGTCGATGGTCGGCCATGTTTTTGGTTATCATCAGAGGAACGCTGTTCAGTGCTTGTATTTATCCATGCTTGTAACATTTCTACATATGGTGAGTGTATACCTTACCTTTTATCAATAAAATTAATCGAGGATACTGCACTATGTGCATGTTTCCCTTTGGTGTCTCTCACAATTTATGAGGTTGTTGGTCCACCAAGATACCATAGGAGGATCGGGCCTTTGTATTGTATGCGGATCTCTATAAACAAGCCTGGAGGTTGGAGGTGGTGATTATACACAGTGTATGTCCCTGGGGAGCCTGGCGCCTGTGAAGGAGGTTGTAGCGGTCCCTTAACTGCTTACTGCTGTACTCCTTTAGCCATCCGGTAAGAGTCAGTGTGTGGTGGCTGGGTCTGTTACATCTATAACCGGTCAAGCACCTGGGTGAAGAATCCATTGATCTTTTAATCTGCATCCCTTGCAACCTGCATTATACATTTTACATGGACTTTTAGGTTCTTGTATTTCTATGTGGTTACTAACTAGCGCTACTCATATGTCCATATATAAGCCAAAGAACCAGTACAAATAGAATGGTGTACATGCCTTACTGAGGGTGGTGGTAAGAACTCACCAATTTGCAGTATGGTGGGGGACTACTGCAGGTGATCTAGGTGGCAGGCCAGGCCAAATGGAAAATAATGTTCTCCTTACCATCTTTGTGCCAAAGTAAACCCCATTAATTTTCCCTAAATTTGCAAAGTATAGGTTTTCTCAAAGGTGGTCGAATAGCAATTACCTGTACCCCCAATTTTAAAGCCTCCCCCACTTGTTGTAGCAATATGTATGCAACCTCTGCTGGATTTTATTTTTTATTTTATACCACCAATATGATACAGGGATTGTGGAAAAAAATGCAGCTGGGGGAAACAATAGACACATTTTGCATCGGAGATCCAACAAGATTTAAAACCCCCATGGCCCTAAGCTGGATCCCCACTAAGACAGTGATTATCGCTAGTGGTTATAGTAGCCGTTAGCGCTACCTGCAAGAGAATCTGGCAGGCTGGTTGTACCCAAGTTGATTGATCGATCGATCAATCAACTTGGAACATTCAGCCTGCCCATTACTGGTTAAAATCTCAGCCAGTTCCTGCTAAACTTGCTGAGATTTGAACCTTGTATGGCCAGCCTTTGCAAAAGGAAACTGGGCAGGACTGACAACATTTAGTGCACAAAAATGTAGTGTGTTGTCAGCCTACAACAAGACTTACAAACCAAGAGCAATTCTGTCAGATTAACAGGTGCATTTGCAAGGTGTTTATAGAGAAAAAACATAGGAATTGTGCATGTATTGCAGATATGTACTGCATATGTTTTTCTTTTACTCTGACATACACTTTAACCCTTTGCACTCCTAAAAGGTGTGCAAAAAAAGAGTAATTTTGCATTTTTTCACACGTCTATATATCATTTTAGGCCTGAAGATTACTTAAAACCTCAAAACATAATTTCTGAAAGCAGAGACCCTGGAGAATAAAATGTTGGTAGTAGATACATATTCGCCAGCACACCATGGATCTTGCAAAAGCAATCGAAAAACTTTATTGCAAAAAGGATCACATCAAGAAAACAGTGCAATGTTTCGGAGCCACGCAGGACTCCTTCGCCAGTCATCACATGCCTGACGAAGGGGTCCTGCATGGCTCCGAAACGTTTTTTTTTATGTGATCCTATTGTTCTAACGCTAGCATTCATGGTGATGTGTAGCATGTGTAGAGTAATTTACATTTTTGTGTTTAAGCACCCCTGATATGTGTGTTTACATTCCTATGTGCATGTATGTGGGGGTGGAGAAGGGAGTGAGGTCTCAAAAATTTTTGGAGGACTTTTAATTAATTTCTTACCTGGCCACAGCCGCCAGGGATGTAACAGCAGATACTGAAAGTGACATTTTACATGTTACTTCTCAGTTCTTACTAGGTAGGGGAGATCAGTGAATAGATCTTTGCTGGTCTCCTTACTATCTAATGGGGATGGGGTTGTAAGCAACATTCTAGGAGTCAGTGGAAGAGAGGAAGCGATTGCTTCCATCCTACAGCTGAAAGTTGGATTAAAAATCCCATCCAGCACATTTTTTGTTTCTATTTTTACCTTCTAAAACATTTCTCACCTAAGGCCCCCATCTAGATTTCTGGCTGAGGGGGAACAATTTTCCAGTAATGTAGATGTACCCACGCTGTTCGGTTCCCTATGGTCCCCTTATGATGATCTCAGCCTAGCACTCCTCTTCTGGATCCTGAGAGTAACCTATTGCTGAACAGCCAAAAGGAAATGTCCATGTCAAGCAAACAGTTATATGGAGGCCTTAAGAAGGACCCCCACCCTAAGTAAACAAAAGAAAAAACAAGACTGGGACTGAAGTATCACTTGGCCACAGATTTAGGAGAGTTAAAGAAGAATTTAGATATTAGACATTGTAATTAGAGGTAGGTGGTGGGGTTAGGGGGAGCCTGTAGTTGAGCTTTAAGAATGTCCTTTAAAGTTAAACTCCAGGATTATCATATATTGTTTAATACAAGAGTCATGTGTGTTTTTACTTGAACCTTGTTGTGCTTTGTGTACTTCTAGATCTGGGCAGTAATCCAGTGTGAAATGTTTTCTCTGTGCATGAGCTTCCAGTAATAAAGTCTGGCCATTGCCACTCCTACTCTATGTTCACAGTGACTAGTCTCCGCCCCCCTGTAGTTTTCTGCAGGAAGCCTGTAATGGGTGGGGCCTGCTGTGTCCCTCCCACAGCTCTTCTCTCTGCACAGGCTATGTACAGCATAATGACAAAGTCACTGCTATTTTTTGCACTTAATATATGGAATTTTTAAAGGCACTTGGTGCACACAAAGTGGATGTACTGAATATCCTTTGCAGTTTAAGGGATATACCTATATTCATTTTTTGTTCCTGGTGTTCGGCCTTTAAGGTTCTTAGACCATGTGAAGCTAAGTGCATTGTGATAATATTTCTGCATTTTACGATCATGTGAAGCTAATTGCATTGTGATGATATTTCTGCATTTTACCACCTAGCATAGGAGGGGCAAGATCAACTTACATCTTGGACGTGTATCAAATCCAAACAGAGATTGAAAGGATGGTAATTCTGTTTGAGTTTTATTTTTCCATTGAGCTTGATGGCCTTTGATGTAGTATTTAAGCTCTTCTCTGCAGGTCATAGAGAATCATTCCAGCCCTCTTTCCACCTTCCTAAAACAACAGTTCTGCTGCAGAAGTAATCCCTCTCCACGATGACATTGAGGGAGGGTATCATTAAGACGGTGTCAGATTCTGGCATTTTATTCATAACGGTGTACACTTCACAGATCCTTTGATCATCTTTGTTCTAAGCTACTCTGCCCTAATGCCCTGCTCTGCTACTTAAAGTCTAAGTGAATGCAAATCACGACTACGAAATCTGTGTGCCCACATCACAATGTTCATTCCCTTTTTCCTGGCCTTTCTGCCTATTTCTCCCATCAGAACATCTACCTCTGTAGATCAATCGTAGATTGAAATAAAGAGAGCAGCTTTTTTTTTTTTTCCTACAGAGCTCTAGAAGCTAGGTATAGCAGCTAGATGCTGCAATATCCAAATGTTTAGATAACCAATTAAATACACATCTACCAAAGGGCCCTAGGGCATCTTGTCACATTCAATTAAAAACCTTCCTGTTTTGTGAGAAACAAGTTCTCAGCATTAAGTCTTGGAAATGTTAAAGGGCCAAAAAGTGATGGTTGCTTTTAAGGCTATGAAGGTAGCAGATTTATATTTTAATGATGTTCTTATCACAGTATGACCTATATAACCAGAATAGGTAGACACTAGGACCAGCTGAACAAAATGTTAGGGCTGAGAACTTATTGAAAATGATTATTTAATTTCTACAGGTTACAGACCTGAGAACCTGCATCCAGTACGGCTTTGGATAGTGCTTTCTAAACTCTGATTAGTTGTAGCATAATCAAGACCTTTTGTCTTGTAGAGGTACCATCTGTAATCTCTCATCTGTTAACTATTCAGAAGGGGTTGACTTCCTCTGTTAACCCAGGTGCCAGGTCTCACTTTTTGAACCCCTTCCTTGCCAAGTTCCCTTGCAGATAGTTGCCACACTACTTACTAAGAGAAACATCATCTAATCACAGCTTTCTCCAAAATAGTGACTCTAGGAGACTGCGCTTGAAATCACAATCTTTGTTTTATTGTTTGATAGGTCTAATTGAACTATACAGGTACACCCAAAAGTGACAATTGTGGTAGAGAAAGCATGGCAAAAAAGAAAAGCACAAAGTTCAACTTTTAGGTCTCTGCTCAGTCCTATTTTTGCTTCCCAGTGGTCCAAAAGTATTAAATGTACAATCAATTGGAAAACACATTTTGGATACAGAAGTGCTGCTTCTTCAGAATGGAGCCTATGACGGGTAAACTCACAGTCCTTTTTTGCAATTCTTAGCAGTTCATACTTGTGACGGGAGTCACTTTGGGCATGGGGGTTGTGGACCACAAATTCCTTTAGAGAGGTCGGGGGGCACCATGCCCAGCCTTATGAGGCTCTCTTATGTTTAAGTCACCCTGCATCTGTTATGGATGCAGGGTGACCAGGAGGCTGGTGAACACTGAAAATATGGTTTGGACTACTACAAATGGGACAGTCATATTCAGGAATATTGTCTCCCTTGTAATATGAAGATTTTTATTCCCTGTACAGTATGAGGTCTCTGACCAGGAAGTACAAATCCTAATATGGTCATTCCAGGAAGTTCAATGACTGTCTAACAATGTTGCTTTTGTCTGAGGTGGCTTTCCATTCACCTATTGTCGGGTGTGCTAATGAACTCACCTGCTGTCTGCTAAGGGATATATTGACACTCAGAGTAATGTGTATTGAGGGCTCGTTAGGGAACCATTGTTCTGTGTCTGGCTATTGTGTACATTGATTGCTCCCTGGGGGCTTCTGTCTCCTTGCACATGGCAGTCCTTCTGGTCAAGCTATCTGACCAATAACTGCTGACTCATTTTCAATTCCTCATTTGCATGGCTAAGGAGGACCAGAAGGGGAACTGCAGGTACTTTACAATTGACCAATAGGAAAGCGGTTGTTGGGGGCAGGATGTTCCAAATTCTGTATAAAAGTGTGCTGCGTTCTTCCAATAAATTGTCTTCCTGTTTGAACTTACATACAGCCTGCTTGTGTTTGTTCTAATGGATTCCGAATGGCACATAGCTGTAGTTCGGATCACGGAGCCTTGGTTGACCGAACCATCAGACGTTGCGATCTGCAAGCTGACTCACTAGAAACAGAGGAGTGTCGGGAGAGCGGAAGTGAGCGAGCAAAGGGTCTCGTCACAATACTCATGTATGTTCATACTCATGTTTAAAGTAAATATTAATTAGAATAAAATAAATTGTAAAAAGGAGACTTAAATATAACACTCAAAAATTTAAATATATATAAAAAATACAAAATAAACATTTTGTTTAAGCAAGCATTAAAATTCATTAAAATTATTTAATTGGTTTAAAAACCTCATAAATTCATAGGTGTGCATAGCATGAGTATGACCACCTCAATTACAGATATTAAGACATTAAAATCACAGGTTGGTGCATTTCACAGATTTCTTGGGCCACTGTGATAGCTGAAGCAGTAGAAGAAATTCATGAAATGACCTATGGTTAAAATATGCTTTAAAATCTGTAATTGAGGTGGTCAAACTCATACCATTCACACGTATGCATTAATGAGGTTTTTAAACCAATTTATTAACTTTGATGAATTGTAATCCATGTTTAAACAATTTTTTTGTGTTTTGTATATATATATATATATATATATATATATATATACACAGTATCTTACAAAAGTGAGTACACCCCTCACATTTTTGAAAATATTTATTATATATTTTCATGTGACAACACTGAATAAATTACACTTTGCTACAATGTAAAGTAGTGAGTGTACAGCTTGTATAACAGTGTAAATTTGCTGTCCCCTCAAAATAACTCAAAACACAGCCATTATTGTCTAAACAAACCACTGGCAACAAAAGTGAGTACACCCTTAAGTGAAAATGTACATTGGACCCAATTAGCCATTTTCCCTCCCTGGTATTATGTAACTCGTTAGTGTTACAAGGTCTCAGGTCTGAATGGGGAGCAGGTGTGTTAAATTTGGTGTTATCACTCTCTCTCTCATACTGATCATTGGAAGTTCAACATGGCACCTCATGGCAAAGAACTCTGTTAGGATCTGGAAAAAATAATTTTTGCTCTACATAAAGATGGCCTAGGCCAGTTATGGCGAACCTTGGCACCCCAGATGTTTTAGAACTTCATTTCCCATGATGCTCAACTACATGCAGAGTGCATGAGCATCATGAGAAATGTAGTTCCAAAACATCTGGGGTGTTAAGGTTCGCCATCACTGGCTTAGGCTATAAGAAGATTGCTAAGACCCTTAAACTGAGCAGCAGCACGGTGGCCAAGACCATACAGTGGTTTAACAGGACAGGTTCCACTCAGAACAGGCCTCACCAAGGTCGACCAAAGAAGTTGAGTGGGATTATAAAAAAAGGACTTTATATGGGTTTACCTGTGTTAGGCTTTATTCCACAGAAGAAAAATCTCTTTATCCAAATCCCAATGTGTATTCCAGATTAATGTACAATCACTGCTTTTGGTTAATCTACTTATTGTGGGAGGAGCCTCTTCTTGTGAAGTTAAAGGAGGAAGTTAATATCTGTAATTGAGGTGGTCATACTCATGCCTTTTACATCTGAACTTTTGAGAGTTCAAACCAATCAAACAAGTCTGATGTATTTAATACATATATATTTTTATACCGGTATATATATATATATATATATATATATATATTTTTTTTTTTTTTGCTTCCAATATGTGCTGTATTTAAAGTAAACCTAAACTGTTTCAAACAAAATTAACTATTTGTAATTCTTATGCTGCTAGCATTAGTAAATACCGTATATAGGAAAGTGTAATATAGTTACTTGTTATAAACTTGTTTTTATATTTCTTCAGTTATTTCCTGGTTTCTGGCTTAGGCCAAAATGATGTTATATGTTCCAGGAGTCTTCAGGGGAATTTTAGTTTCATCTGGAGGAGAGGCTTTCTCAGCTAAGCACACTCTCTTGCTTGTATGCCAGAGCCAAAGGCAGGTGGACTCCCCTTTCTACAATTTCCTCCTATTTTGGGATAATAGTACTTTAACCACTTCTCATTAGGTGGAAGCCATATGATGTCTTGGAGTTTAAGTGGTTTAATCTGAATGATGCCTGCAGCTGTAGATATCTTTTTTTCAGCCGGGGATTCCCAATCATAGCGGCTGTCCCCTCCCACCGCCCTCCGGTGCTTCTACCGATTTGCCTGGAGAATGAAACTGCCGGTGGCAGAAGTTTACCATAGATGGTCCCCGATCATCTCTCAGACTCTCAGAGGTCGTTATGACATCATGTCCGGCCCTGGCAGTTGTAAACACTGCCGTGTATTCGGATGGAGAGCCTGAGATTGTTTTTTTTTTTCATCTCAGCTTTTCCAGCCTAGAGGAGAGATGTGGGGACTTAAAGACCCCACATCATCTCTCTATTAAAAAAGGACCTGTCCTTGTAAAATGAATAAAAGTGCTAAAAAAAAAAAAATTTAAAGAGAAAGTGTCAAAATAAAAAAAATAAAAAGTAAAATAAACAATAAGAAAAAAAAACTAATTTGAAGCACTCACGTCCCGGCATGCTCGCATGCAGAAGCAAACACATATGTACATCCTGCCCATACATGTAAACGGCGTTCAAACCACACATGAGAGGTATTGCTGCAAACATTAGAGCGAGAGCAATACTTCTAGCCCAAGACCTCCTCTGTAACTCTCAACAGGTAATCTGTAGAAATTTTTAAAGTGTCGTCCATGGAGATTTTTAAGTACTGAAGTCTGGCGCCATTTCAAAGCAATTCCAAAAGCATGACATGTTAGGTATCTATTTACCAAGCGTAACGTCATTTTTCACACAAAACGCATTTGAAAAAGTTGCTGCGCAAATAATAGTTGCAATGACCACCATTTTAATCCCTAGGGTCTTTGCTAAAAAAGACATATATAATGTTCAGGAGTTCTGAGTAGTTTTCTAGCAAATAAATGAGGATTTTTACATGTAGGAGTGCCAAAATAGGCCTGGTTTGGAAGTGTTTAGGAATATTAGAAATTCTGTGCCACTGCAATTCTATAAATAATAATTGGACTATTTATCAAGAGTTCTATGCAAAAAAAATGCTCTATTGGTTCAAACACATTACTATAGAATGCATAATTTACAGTAAGTTCCAGGAGCAAGAAATCATTGATTACAAAAGAAAATGCCACCACCTACTCTTCATCCATTTAAATGTAATGAAAGGAAGGGTACCATAAACTGCCATAGAGTCCAAAACATTATCTGGAGTGGAAGTGGACGACATACAAAGCTCATTCCACCGTTGCTGTGTGTAAATGTCATTGCTCTTTCATGCAGTCCCCACCTCCAAATTACATGATTATTATCACATGAATGAAACCCCAAAAGCTCTCTGAAGTTGTATTCTCCAACACTCTCCTGCATGTCTTTTACAGGACATTTCATCAACTAAAAAACTACAAGACTAGTAGGCGGCTACACATTGCTCAAGCTTCAGGCGGTTTTTGATCCTCTCATCTCTAGTCACAAGACTCTCTAAATCTCAAGTAATATGCAGCTATCCCCTATGGAGTAGGACTAATGCACACCAGTGAACCAAGAGAGGTGGAGGATGCAGTGTGTGTGTATTTGGGGAAATGTTGTGTCTGGAGATCCAAAAAGAGATATGGTCCTAAGTTGCAATTGCACTCAAGGCATGCTAACTAGGGTGATATTCCATCAAAAAGTATATAAAACCAAAAGTAGTAAAAGTACAATAATTTGGAAAACACTTTAGGATTGCAATACAGAGATGGTGTTCTCAAAAGTTCTGTTCCTAATTTCCTGGGTTTTTCAAATTTTTCAGTCAAGCATCAAGGTAATCCCAAACTAAAGAGTCCTTTGGTATATAGTAACCCAAAATGTATATGATACATTTCAGGCAGATTGTGATTCCTAAATCTCTTGAACGTGCACATTTTGGTTTATTCCATCTGGGGAGAACTGCAAGGATTTCTGTAGTTAAGTCAAATCGGGCACCATTTCAAGTAAACCTGTTGCTTTACTCTAAATGAGCAAAGAACAGCTTCACCTTAAGGTACTTGTAGAAATTAGATTTCGATCTGGTGAGTTTTTAACTGCGTGCAATGACAATTCATTTACTATGGGAAAATATTGGAGAGTTCTGAAAAAGTGTTTTTGGAGGGGCGAAGATACATGCCATAGACTTGCCCAGAGTTGGGTTTTTCACTTTAAATTTTTTTATTAAAGTATCAAAAGTATACCAAATTATTAATTGCATTCCCAATGACTTCAAGAATGTTAAACATATATAGATCACATATGTAATACCTAATAAGCCCAATGGGATCATACTGTCAATAGGTAAGATCCAATGCTAGGAACAATAAAAGGGGGGGGGGGGGTAGGGATACAGGGGGGAAGCTAACTTTTAGATAAATTGCAATTCATTCTTGTTGAAGATTTTCAGGTAACTGGATGCTTTAGGGTGAGCTAGTCAGGTTCCCCATGCTTTAATGTACTTTGTGGTGGAAAGATTGTTATTTGCCAGCATCAGTTCATATTGAGCATGTATATTTAGTCTCAAAATTACCTCAGAAAGGTGGGGAGCTATATTAGATTTCCATAATTTAGCTATGATTAGCCTGGCTGCTTTTAGAATGTTGGCAACAATAACTCTATGACAAAGTGGGTGTATATCAAGATTAATTCCCAGTAGGACCATTGCAGATGTGAGAGGTTATAGGTGTCCTGTATAGGATGCTATAAAGGTTAATACTGCATTCCAAAAAACTAGATAAAGTTTTACATTTCCAGAAAATGTGGTATAATGTGCCTGATTGTTCCTTACATCAGGCACATTATACAGGGGGAGGAGGACGGAAAGATTTTAGAGAGTTGATAGGGTGTCATATACCATCGAGTTAAGTTTTGTGGTTTTTATAGCATGTGTTTCCACGCTACCAATGTGGATTTAATTGTTAGATAGAGAGGTATAGTTACTTTAGGAAGTAATGTATAAGCAGCTATTATTGCTGCTTATACATTACTTACAGGGTGGAGGGCCAGGGTGGTGGGCCAGGGTGGAGGGTCAGGGTGGAGGGCCAGGGCCAGGGTGGAGGGCCAGGGTGGTGGGCCAGGGTGGAGGGTCAGGGTGGTGGGCCAGGGTGGTGGGCCAGGGTGGAGGGTCAGGGTGGAGGGCCAGAGTGGAGAGTCAGGGCCAGGGTGGAGGGCCAGGGTGGGGGTCCAGGGCGGAGGGCCAGGGTGGTGGGCCAGGGTGGTGGGCCAGGTTGGAGGGCCAGGGCCAGGGTGGTGGGCCAGGGTGGTGGGCCAGGGTGGTGGGCCAGGGTGGAGGGCCAGGGCCAGGGTGGTGGGCCAGGGTGGAGCGCCAGGGTGGACGGCCAGGGTGGAGGGTCAGGGTGGAGGGTCAGGGTGGGGGGACAGGGCCAGGGTGGTGGACCAGGGTGGAGATCCCCCCCAAAGAATCCTTAAAAGAGGCCAGGGCAGGTCTTATCCCTTCCTGAGGTGGCCTACTGGCCCTCTCCCCCATAGACTTCAGTTTACTTCAATCTTTAAGAACTTGTACCTGTGTCCTTGTTGTGTCTCCCCTCAGACAGCCTCTCTGCTCTGGTGCTCCCTGAGTCTTCAAAACTTCCTGCTTTGCAGCACTCTCCTTGGCTACTCTTTCATTCACTGCTGTGTGAGCGTGCTGCGTGCGGACTCTCATCACAGGCCCTGGCCAGCCACAGTGCCACTAGTGAGTAGTCCCTCCTCCAGACAGTTTGGACCAGTCCCAGACTCCCCCGCCGCTGCGCCAATTCCACACTCCCCCAGCCAGCAGCACGATCATCTACTGGCCAGCCGCAGACCAGGCAGGCGTGCTTTCTTTGCACTTCTGGGCGGCACTGGCCAGCGGGAGGCGGGACACTGCAGGGAGCGGAGGGCGGCTGGCGACTGCGAGTAAGCATTCGCTGATGAATGAATAATTGCTGATGGTCATTGATGGATGGGATAGCGGGGCAGCGTGGCAGACCCTTGCCGACCTCTGGCTTGCACCGGTTCGCAGAACTTGTGAAATGTTAGTGACAGGTTCCAGCGAACCGGTGCGAACCGGCTGAATCCCACCACTGGGTCTCGCCATCTCCTACCCACCCTGGACCTATGACAAGGCTCCAGGTTCCAGTGGGTGAACCTCTCTTTGCCCAGAGAGTGAAGCAGGAACAAACTCTTACAAGAGCTTAGTGATTACTCAAGGGAGTATGAAAAGCATAGCAATCCATTGTAGCAGATTCCCCCAAGAAGAGACAGGACTCTAGATTGAGAGTAAGCAGGAACTCAAACTGTTTATTCAAACACATGCACATAGAGATATACACTGTGGGACAATTGCCCCCCCCCCCCCTTAGCAGCCAATCCACATACACATATACATCCCATAATATGTTTATCTTAGGGCAGACAGAAACAATAGAACAATGGAATACAGGCACTTACCAATAACAAACCACACCCCATCTCACTATCTAGCAAGGGTCTATGAGACACTCCTGCAATATTCTAGCAATCTGAAAAGTCAAACCATTCATCTTCATACATTTCCTGAGAGATATTGCAGACAAATATTACTATCCCGTCTGAAGCCATCCAAACCATTCTCTCAATGTCCCCCAAGTATCTGTCCCTCACTCCCAGTGACGGTGAACATGGTCACAGTTAGCTTCAAATAATTTGTTAGTCGTGTAGGCAAGCTGTACTCCCAGGTATGAAATGGAAGGTTGATCCCAATTATACTTATGATTGATACATACATTCTCAATCGTTTTGGAAGGATCGTTCATTGGTAATGCGAAAGACATTGTACTATTAACTTTATAGTAGGAAACACTTCCAAAATTATTTAAAGCTGTTTCAGAGTTGGGTTTTAATATGCCACAATTTACAAAAAAATACTATATGTGTTTTCTACATTTTTATTATTTTCTGAAGTGATGTAGCTCCGTAGGATATACATCTGGCTCTTTTCAAATGATGATAGAAAAATAATAATAATATGTACTTTTTACTATCAGAGTTCTATAATAATGTCAGTGCATCTGATTGTCTAGTTCAAAGCTACATCTCAGGGTGCCCTTTTTATCTTTCCATGAGAAAGACAGACTCTGTGGGGCCAAAAGCCGCATCCGCCATTAGATGGTACATATTTCTTTCTGAAGATCAGAACAAAGCCAAATTCTTCGTTTTTTCCTCTTCCCAAAAGCAGCATCAAAGAAACAATCATTTTCTCAGTGCAAGCTCCCTTTCCATTCTCTATTTTCTCTCTCCTCTCTCTCTCTCTGCCTGGCTAATTCCTACTTCCCCAGGCAAATATCATTGTTTTAATTTATATTATCAATTAACAATTACAAAATGACTCCATTCTTATCTTGGGTGCCTACAGTTAGTTTCTGCTGGATATTTGCCTGGACAAATTAAGCAAATTAACCTATTTTGCCTGTAGTTTTTACAGCTTCATTTCTGTGCAGTCGACATGTTATTGCAAGATGGAGATTAACACTTTAGGGTCAGGATTGTGCCGCTGGATAAATGTGGAGAGCACCTGTTGTACCATATGTACAATTTTAGTAGATCCATCTGCAGTTTCACCAAATACTTCCCAACAGGACCCTCTACAAGGTGCAAAATTGAAGAGTGAAAAAAACTTGCCATGGTCATACAGCAAAACATTGGACAGCACAGTGGCTAAGTGGTTAGCACTTCTGCCTAGCAGCAGAAGGCCCCTTTCACACTGGCTTTTGGATCAGGTTCGCCTGTAAGCTTTTCAGGCGGACCTCATCGGATGCTCACTGGAGCAGCGGATTTCAGCGGTGACACGTCTGCTGACACCTGCTGCTATCTGATCCGATCCTGTCCGTTAAATCCAGACGGATGGAAACCCTATTTTCCATCCATCTGGAGGATCGGATTGGATAGGATCGGATGAAAATGGACAGGTGGTCCGTTTTCATCTGATCTTCCATAGAGGATAGCGGGGGATCTGACAGGTCTGTCTCAGCAAAGTAAGCGGAGATGAACCTGTCATCTGCCTGCTCAGCTGAGCAAAACGGAGTCTGCCGGGCTGAAAGCCCGTGTGCAAGGACCCGAAGGGTTGTTGGTTCTAATCCCAACCATGGCACTATGGCGTTTGCATGTTTTGCCTGTGCGGGTTTGCTCCCACACTCCAAAGAAATTTTGGTTGGTAACTTGGCCCTAGAATTAGGGACCTTAGACTGTAAGTTCCTTGAGGGCGGCCACTGATGTGATTGTACTATATATATATATATATATATATATATTGATATATATTAAAATTGACAGTGCTATATAAATACCTGTGATAATAAGGTCACGAGGTCCCTGTTGCAGAGCAGAATCAGCATTCACACTGGCTGATCATCCCCTTTAGCAAAGATCACATGACTAAATGCCTAGAATTCTTCCTTGTATACTCATCATTAGATTATTCAATCTCTACATTTTCTTAGACACACAAAAATGTTTTCAATTAAATTTTAGCTTCCAAAAGAACCCTAAATGTGTGTAGGTTATGTTACATATTATACTAGTAAATGGTCAAACGATAAATGTGTACATTGTTTCATACCATGCTCCAATGGCTTTAACTCGCTGATTAAAAAATCCTATTAAAATCACTCCATCCATGAAAGCAGACACTCAGGGGTATTCAACAAGTGGTATATTGTAATACTAGTATCGCTTTGCTCTTTTACAAATGGTAGGAGTATATAGCACAATGAAATTCACTAAGGTATAATTGTAGGTGTAAATATTTTATGAGCACAACATTAACCACTTACAGACCAGTCACTGTAGTTTTACAGCGGCAGGTTGGCTCTGTCCCACGAAACGACGTACCTTTGCGGGACCGCTGGTGGGGGCTCGTATGCACCGATTGGCTACAGGGGGAACCAATCAGCGGGTCTGGCGGCCGCGATGTCCGCCGGGCACCCACGATCACTCCCCGTGGAGACAAGTCGGCGGTCTGCCATTGTAAACACGGCAGACCGCTGTTCTGTCAGTTATGAACACAAGAATCCTGTGTTTCTCTTATTTAGGAACACAGGTCTCTGTGTTCATGCAGCAAGCCCATCCCCTCACAGTTAGGGAGAACCCCCTAAGGGCACATTTAACCCTTTGATCACCCCTAGTATTAATCCCTTCCATGCAAGTGTCATTATTACAGTAACATTTTTAGCACTGATTACTGTAGTAATGTCACTGGTCCCCCCAATAGTGTCAAAAATGTCAGTTAGGGGTCCCATCTGTCTGCCACAATGTCTCAGTTCTGTTAAAAATCGCTGATCGCCACCATTACTAGTAAAAACAAAAAATATAAATAAAAATTACATAAATCTTTCCCTTAGTTTGTAGACGCAAAAACTTTTGTGAAAACCAATCAATATACACTTATTGGGATTTTTTTTACCAAAAATATGTAGCAGAATACATATTGGCCTAAAATGATGAAAACATTCGATTTTTTATTTATTTATTTTTTTTTTATTGGGAATGTTATATAGCAGAAAGTAAAAAATATAGGTTTTTTTTCAGAATTGTCGCTATTTTTGTTGAAAGAGCAAAAAATAAAAAATTGCAGAGTTGATCAAATACCACCAAAAGAAAGCTCTATTTGTAGGGAAAAAAAGGACATCAGCTTTATTTGGGTAGAGTGTCACACGACCGCGCAATTGTCAGTTAAAATAATCTTTTGTCCCCTAAATAGTTTTTTTTTTTCTATTGCAAGGCGCAATACAACAGTATGCAATGGGTGTATCTCACTGTAACATATGCAGACAGGGCCGCAATCAACTTTTTTTATCCCCTAAATAGTTTTTTTAATTGCAAGGCGCAATACAACAGTATGCAATGTGCCGTATCGCAAAAAATGGCCTGGACATTAAGGAAGTAAAACCTTCCTGTCCAGAAGTGGTTAAAAAAAAAGCAATCAAATGACTTTACTACTGCTTCTGAAGAGGGGAATAAAGGGTAAAATATAATATTTTTTTATGTTAGAAAATTTAAAGAAGATTTCCCCTTTTCAGAGGAGGAAATGGAATAAAGCTTCAAATATAACTAAAGTCAGGCAGGATATACAGAGGACTACCGCTTATGAGGCCTTCTCTTATTAAGGAGAGCTTCAGCCATGGACGTCCATGACTATACACGTATGATCTTCCTGCCATATTCCTATATGGGATAATGTTGAGTATATATCTCCAGTCCGCTGGCACTTACCACATTTTGATATGAGGGGTAGCATTCGGATGAGCGTTTTTCTAAGGCTACTTTAGCCTGCTACAAAAGCAATGAGTTATAGTGCCATTAGCTCTGCTACATATAGGAAAGCCACAAAGGTATTGCTGTATGGAGAAGTATTTAACCATCTGAGGATTCAAATAAATATTTGCTGATACTGTTAATCGCCACTTGAACCCTGCACTTCGATATGGGGACCCTATGCTCTATCCTGCCACCCTTATCTTTGCGCGCAGCATAGAAAAATCGGTCTTGTTCGGTCTATCTGACCCTGACGAAGCCTTATGCGAAACGCGTTGGATTATAGGGACCCTCAAACCGAGTATCATCAGAGACTTGCATCATCACTGTGGGTGCTGTGGTTGATAAATTCAATAACTGGCTTTGGAGATTCCTCCATCCATCTGCATGAAGTATTCCATAATTCCCGATTTAGGGAACATATTTCTGTACTGCGTCTTTTATCTTATTTGTGATTTCTGTATGGGACTTTTTTCTCTTCTTGTGTCCCCAATATTTTTTGTACATTGTTTTAGATAATCAATAAAACTGTTTTATTTATATGGTTGTATCTTGGTCCTCCTTCTCCCAACTGGCCTCCCAAAGCCCCTACTTTTTCTCTTTTTGCTATATATATAATTAATTGGGGTGTGGGCCTACCTACACGGTAAATTTGGTTTATAACTAAAGGCATATCTCCCAACTGTCCCTGATTTTTAGGGACTGTCCCTGATTTGGAACAATGTCACTCTGTCCCTCTTTCATGCTCATTTGTCCCTTATTTTGGTCCAATCTAGTTGTATATAAAATGCCCTTTTTAACTTTCCCAGTGCTGAACCTTTTATCCAATCACTAAATTGCTGCATTTGTACATTTAAGCCAATATAAACGAATAGTAGTGATTAAAAAAAAAGCACTTGTGGGTTTTACTAATCATTTTTTTTGCCTTTGATGGGGCGTGACCGGGGTGTGTCCTATGCCTACATACATTTGCTAATAGGTGTCCCTCATTGCCATCTCAAAAAGTTGGGAGGTATGCTAAAGGCAAAACTTTTTTTCTTTAGTTTTGGATAGAGTGTAGAGGGATTAGAATGCTTATTCGTTTGTAATGCTGTCTGTTCCCCCATTAAGGAGATTAACCTCCCTATTTGTCCTGTTTACTATTATAATTGAAAGTGAAAGTAAAAGAAAATCCAAAATTTTGGGTTGTCCCCAGAAAATAATAGAGGGGAAATCTTTCAATGGGGACCCTAGTTCAGGTGACCCCAAGGAGTTCCCTTAGTTTGCGGGATTTCCTCTCACTTCCTGTTTGGCTATGGGACAGGAAGTGAAGAAAAATCTCCACGATGAGAAACAGATGGCGAAAAAAAATTTGACAGGGGTTATAACCCTCCCTTGCTCTATCCAAAATAATAAAAAAAAAAATTTGATTAGAGTTCTAATTTCTTCATAGGATTGTTTGTGTAGTGCCTTTAGATGTAACAAAAACTGAGAAGTTCTGGGACCCAGCATAAAGGATAGATATTTCACTGTCCATCCTGCTCAACCTAAAAGAATATTGTAGTGAGAAAGATGAAGAGAAAACATACAGAAAATAGGTGTGAGCTTCATGGATTCTCCTTCATGCATCTACTTCAGCATCTATACAATAGTAGCAGTTGTACAGATAAGAATTTAACAAATGTTGCTGCTTTTCAAACAATGTAATTGAGGTAATACCCACGTTATATGCCTTACCACAAATACACTGCTCAAAACAATTAAAGAACCCCTTTTAGGCACCTTTGACACGGGCGGATAGAATAGAGCTTTTAGCTGAATAGATGAACTTATCTACCACAACTGAGACAATACATTCCTATGACCCTAATTACACAGTGTTTAGCAGCGGTTTAGTTAAATATGATTTTGTACAGTTAGAAAAAATAATTTTAACTGCGTCCAGGACCAATTTATCGCAGCCATCTGAACATAACCGTTGGTAATCACAGTGCACTGTTTGACCAGTGGATAGCACTGGCAACAAAAGAATGAAGAACAGGAAGCACATCAGAATTACAAGGTAACCTGGGAAAGACACAGGAAGTTAAAGAAGGTAGTGTACAGGCAGGGTGGATGCAAGGATTTTTGGTGCCCTAGGCAAAATAAAAATTGCTCCCCCCCATATGCTCCGAGCAGATTTTCAGGCAATTTTCTTCAAGAAAAAAATCAAGTAATGTCAGGTACAATACCTTGTAGAATAAACCTTCGATTTCATAAAAAGAGCGGAGTCACGTGTCTGTGTTGAACCTGATAAAACAACATAGTTCCAGTTGTACGTTTAATCAAGACTTAAGTGCCCCTCTCTCCCTCCCACCCCCCCCATCCCAAGTTGCTGAAGGGGTTAAAACTCCTTCAGTGACTTAGCTCGGCGCTGGGTCAGACTCTCCTACTCTCCTTTGTTGCGCATACGCATTAGGTCTCCCCCAACAGGTGACGGGGAGACCTAATGCAAATGCACGGCAATGGCCGCGCATAAGCATTAGACCTCCAGGTAGGAAAGCATTATTCAATGTTTTCCTATGGGGATTTTGACGATGCTGGAGCCCTCAGTCCTCACAATATAGTGTGGCTTGCTGTGTAGCGCTTAGGCGGCACAGCATGAGGAGTGCCTGTGCGGCGCCGCACTGCCCAGCGGTCCATACTGATTCTGAGTGCAGCAGGATTCCAGCGCCCCCTGCTAAGTTGCACCCTAGGCGGCTGCCTAGGTCACCTTACAGGTAGTGCTGGCCCTGTGTATAGGGAGAGGAGCAATGGCAGCCCATGATATCTCTCATGAGGCCATAATAGCCTTGGTGCATGACCAACCAGAGATTTGGGACCCTGAGTGCCCAGGATGCACCGACAGAGTCATGAAGAGGTTAAATTGGGAGGAAATGTACTGATTTCTGACTTCAAACTGGGAAAATATGTCTGCAAGTGAACAGGAGGACCCAGGTGAGTGCATTGATGGATGTGTGGGGGTGTAGGGGTACACATACATGGGATCAGTTGCCTATAGCAACCATACCTTAAAAATAGTAAATGCAGTTTACTGGGGTAAATTGTTTGCTTTGGACAATTATTAGTCAGAGTATAGCATTAAACTTCTGGGATATTGATCTGGTCAGTTAAGTAGGGGGGGGGGAGGTTAATTTGTTTCAGCTGCTTTGGTGTTAAATACATGAACAGGTGCACTAGATGAGCAACAAAGACACATCTTCCAAGACAGGAATGGTTTTACAGGTGGACACCACTGACATTTTATTTCCCTACTCATCTATTCTGATTGTTTTTCACTAGTTTTGCATTTGGCTAGGGTCAGTGTCACTACTGGTAGCATGAGGCAATACCTGGACCCTATAGAGGTTGCACAGGCAGTCCAACTCCTCCCAGATGGCGCATCAATACGTGCCATTGCCAGAAGGTTTGCTGTGTCTCCCAGCACAGTCTCAAGAGCAAAGAGGAGATTCAAGGAGACAGGCAGTTATTTTAGGAGAGCTGGACAGGGCCGTAGAAGGTCCTTAACCCATCAGCAGGACCGGTATCTGCTCCTTTGTGCAAGGAAAACAGGATGAGCACTGCCAGATCCCTGCAAGGAGGAACAGGATGAGCACTGCCAGAGCCCTACAAAGTGATTTCCAGCAGGCTACAGTGTATATGTCAATGCACATTAAGTGCAAAGTGGCACCATTCATTCTGAATGACACCCCAACCCTCCGTGCGATAGATATATATTGCAGCGCAGCGACGCACTAAAGTAAATTGCAGTGTTCTGCCATAAATGGTGCATGCACCTCTTTTTTAGCAGTGTTCTGCACTGAAATGCACGTCCGTTGGAATCTGTGTTAAATGAATGGCACTGCATCGCCCCCACACAGGTAACATATTTGTCATACACTGCAGAAAAGCGCATTGCCGCAGCAATATAGTCTGAGGAGACCCTTAGCCCTAGACAGCTTGAAAAACGTCAAAAGCGTATTTAAAAATTGACTGAGTCAGGTGGAAAATTATCGGCTGAATACTGACAGCATCCTATTAGATGCATTCACTGTTCATCAGGGACACTGTATTCAAGCAGCTGTGGGTGCTGTGGTTGATAAATTCAATAACTGGCTTTTGAGATTCCTCCATCCATCTGTTTAGCGTGGATGAGGGAATCAATTGATTTTCTCTCATTTAACCCATGAGCTAAACAAGAAATATTCTAGTCGTGTATAGCTAGTTTAAGTCATCCTTCTGAGATAGTAATTCGGAACTTGTGGGTGCTATCTCAGGATTCTCTCTTTTTTCTTGGGTTTGCTGCACTGAAAATTTTATAGTTAGTAAATTTCTCCAGGGCAAGAGCTACATACAAAGATGAAATAGATATAAGGCAGCTGTTTTACCTGCCAAAGAATTTGTATTTCTTTTCATCCATTCCTGAGAGTTACACAGCCCCACCACAGAGTAAAGCAAGGCTGGTGACTTGAATTCTCTCTACTGCACTTAAAGCGTAACTCCACTTTTGTTGAGAAAAAACATTGGGTGCTCTCTGTACATTGCACAGATTTTAATAAACGGTGTTGCAGATTCCTACCTTTTGCTATTCTGAAGAAATCATTGTTTGTTCCTCTGTGCTGAGTGGGTCTAATAGGAGTGATTTCATAATAAACAATCAGCTGAGCAGCTGCAGAACACTAATGAGGAATTCTGTTGGGCCTGCATCCCTTTAGACGTGTTCCTGTTGGGAGTATGTTACCAAAAATGACATTTTTGTTGCAGGGGATGCCAGAAATCTGACTTGTATCTTACAGCAGACTTCTGGGAAAATTGGTGAGCCAATCACACAAGCCTTTCTGCTTCACAGCCAGTTCTATACTGTGCATGCGCGAAGTGCACTGCACATTCTCATTGGCTCGGCGGCAGGGGAAGGAGAAAGGGGATGGAACTTCCAAGGGACGGCGGCGCTGCATTGTATCCGGGAAGTGGGGAAGAGTATCTGTCAAAAACAGATACCTGTTCCCCCCTCCCCCCTGAAAGGTGCCAAATGTGGCACTAGAGGGGGAGAGGAAGCAGATGAGCGGAAGTTTCCCTTTTGGGTGGAACTCCGCTTTAAATACATTGCTAGCATTTTTGAAAATTTTCAAATTTAATTGCTTAGTCAGTCCTGCCCACTGCTGTTTGTGTTGTAACTGACAGACCAGTTCCTGAAGCTACTTCCTAAATGCTGAGCGAGCAGGTCTTTGTCCTAGAGCCATGTGGATTGTTATAAGAGAAAAACTGCTGGGAGCAGCAGGGAGCCAATATCTTGATAAAATGCACAAGAAATGTACGTAAAATGTTTTAAACTCATAATATGCAGATGCATCTAAAAAAATTAGACTATCATCAAAAAGTTAATTTATTTTAGTAATTTGATTCAAAAAGTGAAACAGAGTGATATATTTCAAGCATTTCTTTTTTTACACTTTGTTGATTATGGCTTACAGCTAGTGAAAACCCAAAATTCAGTATCTCAGAAAATTAGAATATTACATAAGACCAATAAAAAAAAGGATTTTTAATACAGAATTGTTGGCTTACTGAAAAGTATGTCCGTGTACAGTATAGTGTGCACTGTTATGTGTGTGTAGTGTTATGGAAGCCCAGATTGCTTTATTAGTGACTTTCAGCTCGTCATCACCATTGTTGGGTCTGGTGTCTCTTATCTTCCTCTCGACAATACCCCACAGATTCTCTATGGGGTTTAGGTCAGATGAGTTTTCTGGCCAATCAAGCACAGTTATACCATGATCATTAAACCAGGTATTGGTACTTTAGGCAGTATGGGCAGGTGCTCAGTCCTGCTGGAAAATGAAATCAGCATCTTCATAAAGCTGGTCAGCAGAGGGAAGCAAGAATGGCTTTAGAATTTCCTGGTAGAGGGCATGCTCTGACTTTGGGCTTGATAAAACACATTGGAACAACACTAGCAGATGACATGGCTTCCCAAATCATTTCTGACTGTGGAAACTTTACACTGGACCTCATGCAACTTGGATTCTGTGCCTCTCAACTCTTCCTCTAGACTCTGGGACCGAATGAAATGCAAAATTTACTTTCATCTGAAAAGATGACTTTGGACCACTGAGCAACAGCCCAGTCCTTTTTCTCCTTAGCCCAGGTAAGTTATTTCTGGTTCAGGAGTGGCTTGACACAAGGAATGCGACAGTTGTAGCCCATGTCCTGGATACATCTGTGTGTGGTGGCTCTTGAAGCACTGACACTAGCCATAGTTCACTCCATGTGAATCTCCCCCAAAATCTTGAATGGGCTTTGCTCCACAATCCTCTCAAGGCTGCATTTATCCCTGTTGCTTGTGCACCTTTTTCTACCACACTTTTTCCTTCCACTCAACCTTCCATTAATATGCTTGGATACAGCACTCTGTGAACATACAACTTCTTTAGCAATGACCTTTTGTGTCTAACCCTCCTTGTGGAGGGTGTAAATTGTCTTCTGGACAACTGTCCAGTCAGCAGTCTTCTCCATGATTGTGTAACCTACTGGACAGGACTGAGAGACCATTTAAAGGCTTAGGAAACATTTACAGGTCTTTTAAAATGAATTAGCTGATAAGAGTATGAGTACAATATTGATTTTCACAATATTGTCATTTTCTAAAATACAGAATTTTGGGTTTTCACTAGCTGTAAGCCATAATCATTAAAATTAAAAGAAAGAAATGCTTGAAATATATCACCATGTGTGCAATGAATCTATATAATATATGGGTTTCACTTTTTAAATTGAATTACTAAAAAAAAAATACTTTTTGATGATGTTCTAATTTTTTGAGATGCACCTGAACATGTATACACTATATTACCAAAAGTATTTGGACCCCTCCCTTTACATGCACATGAACTGTAATGGCATCCCAGTCTTGTTCCATAGGGTTCAATATTGAGTTGGCCCACCCTTTGCAGCTATAACAGCTTCAACTCTTCTGGGTGGGCTGTCCGCAAGGTTTAGGAGGGTGTCTATGGGAATTTTTGACCATTCTTCCAAAAGCACATTTGTGAGGCCAGGCACTAATGCTGGACGAGAAGTCTTGGCTTGCAGTTTGCGCTCTAATTCATCACAAAGGTGTTATATCGGGTTGAGGTCTGTACTCTGTGCAAGCAAGTTAAGTTCCTCCAAACCAAACTCACTCATCCATGTCTTTATGGACCCTGCTTTGTGCACTGGTGCACAGTCATGTTAGTACAGGAAGGGGCCATCCCCAAACTGTTCCCACAAAGTTGGGAGCATACAATTATCAAAAATGTCTTGGTATACTTATGCCTTATAAGTCCCCTTCACTGTAACTAAGGTGCCAAGCCCAACCCCTGAAAAACAACCCCACACCATAATCCCTCCCTCCACCAAATGATTTAGACCAGTGCACAAGGCAAGGTCCATAACTGACTGGTCCATGACTGGTCTGCACAGAGTCCCTGACCTCAACCTGATAGAACACCTTTGGGATTAATAAGAGTGCAGACTGTGAGCCAGGCCTTCTTGTCCACATCAGTGCCTGACCTCACAAATGGGCTTCTGGAAGAATAGTCAAATATTCCCATTGACACACTCCTTGTGGACCTTCCAAGAGGAGTTGAAGCTGGTATAGCTGCAAAGGATGGGTCAACTCAATATTGAACCCTACGGACTAAAGCCCCGTACACACGATAAGAAATTTGGCCGGGAAATTTCGTCCGACGACCAATCTGCCGATTTTCGGCTTGTTAGTATGATGCTTCCGACAACCGACTCCGACTTTTTGGCCGAAAAAATTCTGGTGTGCAGGCTATATAATTTTTGTCGTCCGTCAACACACGTCCGATTATCGTATCATTATAACAGATTTCGACGGGGAAAAATCTTATGAGCAAGGCTAGGCATGCTCAGAGATGAAAAAACACATAGAAAGCAATCCAACACATGACATCACTTCTAAAATAGAATTCTGTCATACGGGAAAATTCGTGTGCAGTCTAGAGCACATTCCAACCAACAGACACCACTCTGGACAAAAGACGGACGACCGGTCGGCGGAAATTCGTTGCGTGTGTACGAGGCTTAAGACTGGGATGTCATTAAAGCATTAAAGTTCATGTGTGTGTAAAGGCAGGCGTCCCAATACTTTTGTTAATATAGTGTGTGTATATGTGTATATATATATATATATATATATATATATATATATACAGTATATATATATATATATATATATATAATGTGTGTATATGTATATATATATATTTTTTTTTTTCATATACAGTATATTTGTTTAATACATTTTTAATACATTTTTTTCAAAGAAAGTGGAGCTACCCTTTAAACTTTGCATGCAATAATTTACCCTTTCAGCAGCTTTTTAGCCACAGTCCTGCACTGATCGTGCATTGTAAAAAAGTTGAGTCGTATATCCCACTATCAACCTTTTCTACAGTATAATGTCACATAAGTCATATTCTATATTCTCTGGGGTCTCCAAAAGCCGCAGCTTGGATAACAAAAGCTGTCCCTATCTATGTAACCCCTGACATCTCTATTAACTTTTCCTGCCACGCGTGTAGACGCAAAAGATCCTGACACCCACGATAAACGGCGGCACTTCACAATATTCCTGATCCGTGACATGACACAAAGTCTATGCGCGGTGACATGGAATATAAACACAACACGTCTTCCCGCTGTCTCTTTAAAAAGCATTTGCTAACAAGGTCATAAATATTTATATCCCCAGCTCCCTAGAGTCCTATCATTTCTGTGCTGAGTGATTAATAATAGATGAAACGCTTTAGACTGGTTCCCGCCAAGCACTTTCACTTTGCGAGGATCTGCCACATAGGAGAGAACCGCAAGTGACAAGCGGCCTGGCGTTGATATGAATGGTCTCTGGGCCGGAACAGTGGCCCTGAAATGAGAGACGATTATAAACAACTCTTATAGGGTGTCTGTGTCTTCCTCATGTCCCCTGGGGAGGATATTAGTTTGCTGATGAAGCGGTATAATTTTATTTTGCTATGAATGTAAATTTTGATATCTAATGTAAACATGGATTATTTAAATCTGTTGATGGCTGGGGTTATTTGGTAGCTTTGTACGGATTTGCTTTGTGCTGTTTAAAAGGTCACGTAATTTTTACTTCCAGCTATCGTTATTTGTTAAATGTATTTCTCATACGTATGTAAAAGAGGATGTAGACACGTAAATTGTTTTTAAGCCTAATTTCAGCCATCTTTTTAAAAACATTTTTGGATAGAGTGGGGAGCAAAAAAAAAAAAAAAAATTCTATCAGGTTTTTATTTCTGTCTGGGAATACCTATTTTCCCTGTTATTGGGGGGGGGGGGGGTGCAGTCACCAGGACAGTAAGACATGGACAGCAACAATAAAAAAACATTGTCATAAGTTCCATTCTTTCCTTGCACTACTAAAATATGTTTTTATTTCTCTGCCCCCCCCCCCTCAATGTTCCATTATTTTCTGTCCTCACAGAAAGTTATGGGATCCTCCCAAAAAGCACATGGCAGCAATAAAAACTCCCCCTTCTGGATCCCAAATAAAATACCAAGGTTTTGACTGCAATTGGACTCCAGGCACAAAAATATTTATTTAAATATACTCTACTTCTTTATGAACCCAGTTATTACTTTGTAAAAATAATGATGACATCATCATTGTGCTGCACATAGCCTATGCAGATGGCCCAGCTGTGGGAGGGACCCAACAGATCCCACCTACTAGAACTGGGAACTGGGAAGAGAGGTGGATACAAGACCAGTTACACTGCAGGGTTAATGAGAGCAGCAGTGACTGGTCTTCATTACAGGAAGCTCCTGCACAGAGGACAAGTTTAATGCTTCATTAGTGCACAGATCTGAGCACGTCAATATTCAATTATTCAGCATGTCAGTGTCAACATGACTCTATAGACCAGAATTAAATTTTCCATTGCTCATGCAACCTCTCTAAATGCAGGTACTGTGAAGTAATTCATCCCCAGAGATCAAAATAGCAAATCTGAAGTCAAGTTTTAGTTAGTTTTCAACTGTTTTCAGGCTGTAAAGGGGTTGATCTATCCTGACTGGGCATTATATGATGTCCAGCAGGATAGGCCGCTCTGTGCACCCCCGGGGGGCGCGCAGACTGGTGTAGTGTGCCACTCTGACACACCGCATCTCCGATCCCAGTAAAGAGCCTATGACGTAGGCTCTTTACCATGTGACCACCTGTGTCCAATCACAGCTGGTCACATAGAAAATAGGAAGTGCCTTTGATTGGCTTTCTTCAGTTCGCGCCTGACAGGCGCGAGTAGAGGAGAGCCGATCGGTGGCTCTCCTGACAGGGGGGGTCTGTGCTGGTAATCAGAGCACTGATTACCAATGCAGACCCTTGGGGTATGCCACTAGAGCCACCAAGGATTGCCCACCCATGGCCACAAGGGATACCCACCCATGCAACTAGGGATGCCAATCAGTGCTCAGGGAGCGTGTCAGTGCCCTCCTCATCAGTGCTGCCCATCATTGCCATCTATCAGTGCCACCCACCAGTGCCCATCATTGCCATCTATCAGTGCCGCCCACCTGACCCTCATTGCCCATCAGTGCTGCCCATCATTGCCCATCAGTGCTGCCTATCAGTGCCCAACAGTGCTGCCTATTAGTGCCCATCAGTGCAGCTTATCAGTGCCCATCAGTGCCGCCTGATAGTGCCACCTATCAGTGCCCATCAGTGCTGCATATCAGTGCTGCCTATCAGTGCTGCATATTAGTGCCTCATCATCAGTGCCATCTTATCAGTGCCACCCCATCAGTGCCTCCTCATCGGTGCCTGTCAGTGCGGCCTTATCAGTGCTCGTCAGTGCAGGAAAAACCTTAATTATTTCCAAAATTTTATAACAAACAAAAAAACTTTTTTGTTTTTCAAAACTTTACAGTCTTTTTTATTTGTTTATCAAAAAAGAAAAAACTTTGTGGTGATCAAATACCACCAAAAGAAAGCTCTATTTGTGGGAAAAAATGACTTAAATTTGGTTTAGGTACAGTGTAGCATGACTGTGCAGTTGTCATTCAAAATGCATCAGTGCTAAAAGCTGAAAATTGGCCTGGGCAGGAATGGGGGTGAAAGTGCCCTGTATTGAAGTGGTTAAAAAGACATTTACAATCAGAGTACATAATGCATAAGTCCTGTTTTACATAGCTGTATACTGGCGGTAAACCCTTCGAAATGTTTCGCCTGTTGGGCTTCCTCAGGGGGTAATGCTATCTGCTATTGGTCAAAGCACTTCCCAGGAAGGAAGAGGAATCTGTAAATAGGGAGGAAGTTGTCCCTTTGTGTTTGGACATTTTCAAGTTGGGCATCCCATAATCCCTTACCCCATCCACGTTATCATCCTCTAATAAAATAACAGAAACAAGCCAAGTGACTGATCTCTGTGTCTGGATGCAAGAAGCATATGCTGTGTGACTGGCTGTGCTGCAGTGGGGAACCCTGAAATCAGCAACTCCTATAAAGGTAGTGCCACGCAAGATTTTAGAAACTCAGTTGACATACACTATATTACCAAATGTATTGGGACACCTGCCTCTACATGCACATAAATTTAAATGGCATCCCAGTCTTAGTTTGACCATTCTTCCAGAAGCGCATTTGTGAGGTCAGGCACTGATGTGGACGAGGCGACCTGGCTCGCAGTCTCCGTTCTAATTCATCCCAAAGGTGTTCCTTTTGGTTGAGATCAGGACTCTGTGCAGACCAGTCAAGTTCCTCCAACCCAAACTCAAGTCACTCATTTATGTCTTTATGGACCTTGCTTTGTGCACTGGTCCAAATAATTTGGTGGAGTGGGGATTTTGGTGTTGGGTTGTTTTTCAGGGGATGGGCTTGGCCCCTTAGTTCCAGTGAAGGGAAGTTTTTAGGAGTCAGCATACCAAGACATTTGGGACAATTTCATGCTCCCAACTTTGTGAGAACAGTTTGGGGATGGCCCCTTCCTGTACCAACATGACTGCCAGTACACCCGTGCACAAAGCAAGGTCCATAAATACATAGATGAGTGAGTTTGGGTTGGAGGAACTTAACTGTCCTGACCTCAACCTGTTAAAACATCTTTGGGATGAATTGGTGCGGAGACTGCGAGCCAGGCCTTCTCATCCCATCAGTGCTTGACCTCACAAACGTGCTTCTGGCAGACTGGTCAAACATTCCCATAGACACACTCCTAAACCTTGTGGACAGCCTTCCCAGAAGAGTTGAAGCTGTTATAGCTGCAAAGGGTGGGCCAACTCAATATTAAACCCTACGGACTAAGACTGGGATGCCATTAAAGTTCATGTGTGTGTAAAGGGAGGCATCCCAATACTTTTGGTTATATAGTGTATATATTACATATACAGTACTTATAGGGGAACAAGCATCTTGCCCTTTTTATAATGTAGAAAGGTCTTACTAATGAAAAATAAATAAAATAAAAAAAAAACATTTCATTTTAAATTCAAAGGAATATATGCAATATATGCCAGATTTTTCAATGCACACTAAGTTTTTGCCTCTTCTGCAACTCCAGGGATGCTGCAGGGTTTTGTATCCTGGGTGGAGGAGATCGGCAAGTTCATAAGTTAACCTTTAACATTGTTGGTACAGTGCTTTTTTAAAACTACTAATACGCTTCCCCCTCAGGGCCTGCCGGTAAATGGCTCCAACGTATGGATCTATATGATTAGAGCCTATAGAGACAACACTGCAGGAACTGTTCCACAAATACAGAGAAAACAGCAATCCAGATCAATATTTGCAGTGACTCCTTTGTGATTCTTCCAAGAAAACAATATAAGGGCTTTGTTACACTGAAAGTGAACTCATACATTAAAGAGAACTGGTCACCAATGGCATATGAAATAGTATGATTCTCTATTATTAAACTGTTATAATAGTGTAGCCTTAACTCTCAGAGATTGCATGATTTTTTTTATTTATTACATGTATTCACACCTTCAGAGTAGTTGAATCCAAATGAGTATTAGGCTGTAAGGTTGTATTATCTCCTGCCTGAGCACAGTGCTGATGGCAGACACTCCACCATTAGTCATTAAAAAAGGTGGTGTGAGTATTACTAAAGCTTCAACTGCGTCAACTGTCACTTGTAGCTTCCTCTGTTAGCTCTGATTAGCGATGGGCAGGTCAGCCTACAAAAAGGGCATTACAGCACGACACTGAGCTGACATATTTGTACTGACAAGGAGAGAATGCAAGTGAATAAAAGCACACACTTCTATCCCTGAAAGGTAAACCTGTATTATTATAGCAACCTAAAGCGGCACTCCACCCAAAAGGGGAAGCTCCGCTTGTCTGCCTCCTCCCCCCTCCAGTGCCACATTTGGCACCTTTTGGGGGGAACAGGTACCTGTTTTTTTTCCCACTTCCGGCTAAGTTCAGCCCCACCCTTCCTATCCCCACAGCCAGCTCAATCAGAGAGCACAGTGCACTTTGCACATGCGCAGTAGGGAACCATCTGTAAATCCGCAAGGGTTCACTGCCAGCTTCCCTTAGTGGAGATGGTGGCGGCAGCACCCGATAGCTGATTGAAAAATCAGCTCAGGTAAAGACACTGCTGAATTCCTGAACAGGTAAATGTCCTAATATTAAAAGTCAGCAGCTACTTGTTCCAGGCATCACACTTTCTGTTGGGAGATAGGTGGCCCTCGATTCTGACCCTGACTGACACCCTGGGTGCCTACAAACTTCCATTTTGGAGTGCTCTGCAACTGCACGATTTTTTACATTCCATTCCTAACCCTCGTCACTTCGCCCGTCGTCTAATGCTGTTCGAAGAGTTATGTTCGGAATCAGGAACTCTACCGAGAGTTCTTTCCTAAATTTAAAACATGCTAACCACTCCGCCGGAACACCCTCGACTTTCCTGGATACATAAGTGGGAGACCGATCTGGGCCCATCTTTTACAATGAAACAGACACAATGTATAATTACCCTTGCGTTCCGCTCCTCAATCTGCACTAAAATTCAAGAGACCAAATTTAAGGTCTTGACAAGGTGGTACTTCACACCGGCTAGACTCCACAGATGTTTCCCTGACACCTCAGACTGGTGCTGGCATTGCCAGAGTCATGAGGGCACTTTTTTACATATATTCTGGTCCTGTCCTAAACTCGCCCATTTCTGGTTAGGGATCCGCAAGATCACACAAAAATTTACAGAACGCATTATCCCAGATGACCCAGCTTTCTTCCTCCTGCATCTTTCTGACTTCCCCCCATCTCAGTACAAGAAATCAATTGTCCGACATCTGGTGAACGCTGCTAAACCCTGTATACCTCTACACTGGAAAAAATCTTTGCCTCCGACCTTAACGCACTGGTTAAGAAAAGTAGAAGAGATAAACAGGATGGAGGACCTGGTCCTCATGGCCCAACACAAATGGGAACAATACTTCAAAACATGGGATTTGTGGAATCGTTTTGTCCTCATGGCGGAAGGGGTGGCCAACTGGCAATACTTGGGGCATAATAGGGGCAAAACATGGGATTTGTGGAATCTTTTTGTCCTTATGGCGGAAGGGGTGGCCAACTGGCTATACTTGGGGCATAATCCCCCATCACATAGGCTCCACTGGATGTGACAACCCGTCTGCTCTTCCACTGCTCCTAACTCCCACCCCCCCTCTTTTTTTTTTCTTCTCTTCCTTCCCCCCCCCTTCTCTCTCCTCCTTCCTCTCTCTTTCTTCTCTTCCCTCATCTATGAGGGCGTCGGCTTTCCATCACCTATTCTTTTTTCTTTCCTCTTTCTAAAAAAATTCTAAAATGACACAAGGCGATACCTGTGCACACATAGTGTGGCATTGCCGTTACCTTCTGTTTGATTGTTTACGAGTCTTGCAGACACTTTTTTGCCTTGTCTATTTGTTGTAAGTTATTTTGTGGTTACCACTTCGTGTTTCAATAAAGTTTAAATTTGAAAAAAAAAAAAGTCAGCAGCTACAGTATTTGTAGCTACTGACTTTTCTTTTTTTTCTGATGGACCCTGGAGCTCTGCTTTAACATTCTTACTAAGAAGAATCAATTTGTGTTACAATGGGCCCTAAATCACAGTCTTCTACTGAATGACAAAAACATTCATGATAAAGACAGTTATCCGCAGAACCTCCTATGAAATCAAAAGGCTCATAAGCATATGAGCGCTGACACAAGAGGCAAAATGGCTGTCAGATCTGCGCATAATCTGCTAGGATACATAACAGAGACTGAAATAGCCAACTGTCAGGTCAGCTCTAAAATGATAACATTCGCCATCTTTCACTGCAGCCCACGGACACATAATTATGGTTGAGAAGAGTAAGGCCAAAATATTCATCAGATCTTTTGATTTCTTGCAATAATGATGTGATGCGCTTTCATCATGCGTATTATTAGCTGTAATTCTGACAGTTGATAAATGATGTGAGTGGTTTAGGGCATGTTAGGTAATGATTACATTGGCTTTGTTCGCTTTAGGATGATAACTGGGTAATTTTGATAGAGACAAATGAAATGATGAAAACATCTTGATCATCATTCTGCTGTGGATAAACAGAAACGTGTGGCTACATTTTTTTGCACAAAACAAGCATGTCAATGTAATATTTTAGAACATGGCGCACTGTTTTAATGATTAATGGATTATTCACCAAAAACAGTTATTTTGGTAGTCATTGGAGAGTTTAACTTCTGTAAATGAAAGTCCCCCTTTTGAATCCACATTGGCAACATGTTCATAAACTAAATCAGTTTGAGAGCCACCAGTTGCTGCTTTGCACGGCTGCTGCCTCTTGATCCCAGTTCTTGATAGCTCAGGTCCCCACCGAGGATAGGAAACCAATAAGAGCAATTGCAATTTCATAGCATATGATCACTAATGCCTCGTTTCCACTGAGCGGAACGGTTCGGGTCGGTACAGTTTGGAAGGGTTAGAATGGTCCGGTCTATTCAGGTGAGCGTTTCCACTGCAAGTCGGGCCACCAGGGACCATGCGGGGTTTACACCAAATGAGGTGTTTGTTTTGCTCTTTCATTTGACGTGAGCATTGATGGTTTCCTGTCCGCCAATCAGAGGACTCTATCGTGTGACGCCAGTAGCTCCGCCCTAACCGTACCATACCATTTTCTATGGCCCTACATCTGAAGCAGGACCAGGAATGGTGCGGTTTGGTTCGGTTGTATGGGCCACTTTCATAATGGAAACACTCAAATTAGCGTACCGTACCGAACCAACCCGAACCGATCCGCTCAGTGGAAACGAGGCATATGTCAGCTATGATATAGTGATCTCAACCAGACATGGAGGCTTTTTTGAAAACAGCAGATGAACAGATGAACGCTGCCACCTGTCCCTGATTCAGGAAGGTATCACACTCGTAGCCACTTGTCCAAAATCTGACATGGGCCCTGCAAATGTGCTGTGCATTATCCATACACACCTATGGAGAGTCATCAGAGTACGGATTGAATGTAGAACACCCAGTGCTTGCACAGACCTAACTCAGAAGATTGTTACAATTGCTTTGTGGTTTATTGGCCAATATATTGCTAAGGTTACAATTGTGATGTGGTAGTGACATTTTAAAAGTATTTTTCAATATTTTAAAATCTGACGCTTCCATAAAATAATGCCTGCCATGAAGGTCCTTGGTTCGGCGCTTCAGCTATAGAGTGACAACGCTAAATCCTTGGCTCCTATTTGCTCTCCGGTGTTGTCACAATGCTAATGCTGCTCTGTGTGACCTAGAGCAGCCTTTCTCAATCTTGAAGGAACCCTTGAAATATTTTTTTTGGGCTTCAGGAAACCCCTGCCAATGATTATTACATTTACAGCTTGCAGTACATAAGTGTGATGATCATTAGAAAGAATTCCCCTTACATTTGTGGCCATTGGGAAGAATTACCCCCTCATAGATAGCTAAAAAGATCAATGGTGTCAGTGGGAACTTATCGGAGAGGCAGAAATTACTCATTGCTCAAGTAACCTCTAACAACCTCTGGAGGAACCCTGGTTGAGAAACCCTGTCCTAGAGGCTGTTTAAAAAAAAAACATGTCACTCTTACCTGCTCTGTATAATATATTTGCAAAGAGCAGCTCCGATTCTCTTCTTCTGGGATCCCAAGCCAGCGATACTGACTCCTCCCCCTCAACAAGTGCCCCCAATAGCAAGCTGCTTGCTATGAGGGCACTGGTGTGTGCTCACTCCCAAGCCCCTTTCTATGTGCCCATAAGACATATAGAGATGCAGCTTGACCCTGCCCCCACACTCTCCTCATTGGCTCACTGGGTTTGATTGACAGAAGTGGGAGCCAATGGCTCAGCAAATTAAGAGAGAGATACATGGAACAGCCAGGGCTCCTGTGCCCGTCACTGGATTGAGAAGGGGCTTAGGTGACTATTAGGAGGGGCTATGGGGGGAGCAGCACACAGAAGATTTTTTTACTTTCATGCACAGAATGCATGAAGGTAAAAAAAAAAAAACCTTCAGCCTTTAGAACCACTTTAACCAAAGCATTGGTGTCCATGTAATAGTTTTCTTGGTAAAGATAGGAGTCTTTATGATGTTGTTAAAAGAGATACAACTATTCAAATACTGGTATAAAGTAGCATGGCATTTCTTGTGGGTCTGGCACTGGAGGGGGGAGGGAAGGGAAGAATGGTACTATTTCATCACAGTCCCTCATGTATAGTGAGCCTTTAATGAAAAAAGTCCTGGTTCACTTTAAAATAAAATTGACCAAGAACATTATACATTTCCTTTAAGCATGTATGAATTATGGATAACACATTCAAGAATCAAGATATTTGCCCCAGCATCATCGCACATCATCGCTTTTTATTAAATCATACGTTTTCTCAGGACTCTATACAAGCGAAAAGCGTTTTGTATATTTAAATAAAGTGAAGAATAAGAAAGCATCAATACTTTATGCAGAATTCCTCAAATATTAATGTAGGTGCATAAAGCATCATCACGCATGCAGCATGGAGCGCTACACATGAGCATAATCTCATCAATTACGCCCAACCGCTTTTTCTCTGTGTTTTATTGCTGAGGTTCACGGCAGGGATATATAATTATTAGCTGGGACTGCACTGAATACTGTGCTGCTCTGTTATCCACTAGCGAGGCATCATTTTTATGACACCAGCCTCATTGGTATAATAGACAAGGTTAATCACGGAGAGGACACTGTGAGAGTCCCTAGCCTGGCTCCGTCAGTGACAGCGTATTAGTATCGGTGACAAACAGGTCCGCCGAGAGGGACTGGCACCGCCAGATTGGAGACTCAGGTTAAAGCAGACGTGGACTAACTGCATCCCAAACTACATTAAATTATGGCTCTGTCCAGCAGTGTCAGATAGAAACTCATAAAGCATTCAACTGCCATGGCTCACTCTTAACAAAGGCTGCTTGCTGTAAATTATTCTCATCATTCATTCATAAAATAAACATTTTATTTTTCCCTTGCACACACCTTTTTTATTCATTATTATTAAATTTCAATGTAGTTTGTTGAAGAAGATCGCTAAAATAGACCAACAATGAATCAATATCATTTTACAAAAAACAGGTGCCCAATTACTCTAAACCAATACCTATTGTACCAGTGACCCATGCATAGGCGTGTGCACAGGGTGTGCCAGGTGTGCCTGGGCACACCCTAATAACCCTGTGTGGAGCAGATTCCCCCTGTTTGAATCCCTGATATTTCAGCAATGCCCCCTAATGGCTCCTACAATTTTATAAAAAATACTAAAATTGTAAGATATAATAAAAAATAACAACTACTGACACCGTCCACTGCCCTGACACCACTCTTTGCTCTACTGACACCATCAGTATATATACACATGTATGTGTTTGAGCTTTGAGGTGCACACCCTAATGCAATAGGCTGTGCACACTTATGGACCCATGATTCCTTCAACCTAGCTGACTCTTAAGCCGGTCCTACATGGATCGAAATTTGGCCAATTCAGCGGGACTGGCCAGGATTCAATCAATCTATGGGCAGGCTGATTGTACCCAAGTCGATGCATCTATTGACTTAGGTAAAACCAGCCTGTCATATTTTTTACACGCAATTACTGCCAGAGGCTATAGCCACTAGCAGTACTCATTGATTTTTGATGGCCCAGAAAGCTCCCTGTGCCAAACCCCCCTCCCCCCCTTCATATGTAGAACACAATAGCGCTGCAGGAGGCATTCCCATATCAACAGTGACTGTGTTGATGGGGGAATCAAGTGAGTGGTGGAAGGTAAGAAAAACAAATCTTCTATGCATTACTTAACACTAGCACCCATTTTGTGTCCAATTGGGTAGATTTCCCTTCACTTCCTGTCCCATAGCCAAACCAAGAAAGGAGAGGAAATCCCACCAAAGTGCAGGACTCCTGGTGTGTCACCAGGGTCATTAGAACTAGTGTCCCAATTGAAAGATTTCCCCTCTATTAGCATTTTGATGTCAACTGATGTCAACAGGACAAATAGAGAGGGTGAATCTCCCTAACAGGGGCACAGAGAGCAATAAAAACTGACAGGGGTTCCAATGCCTCTCCACTCTATCCAAAACCCCCCTAAAAAAGATTTGCCTGTAGTTACCCTTTAAAGAGGAACTGAACTGATAGCTGGTTTTAGCCACAGTGTCCAAAAAAAGGTGGCTAAAACCAGCTATCAGTGTTGCCTTCTCTCCCTGTAGCTAAGCCTTTCTCCATTGCTGACCTATCATGGCTTGTTCTGCACTGTGGTTCTATATTGATGTGGTCATCTTGGTAGAGGCTTGGCTTTTGCTTCCTAATGTCAAAGTCTCCAACAAGGAGAGCAGTGAGCAGCACAGTAAGGACATCACTAAACCTCAATGATAATCTCATGAGACCAGCAGTCAGAGACAGCAGTGCCTTAGATCTCACACGGAAGACATACAGAATACAAAGTACACTCATATACCAGGAAGAACACAGCTATTTTTCAGGAGGAATCCCAGACAAAGTCAATTTTTCCACGTATTGCGTAGGCACACTTAACACTTCTACATTTTCTTATCAGATAACTAAGCTTTACTTTTTTGAATTTAGTTCTACTTTGAAGCATAATTAAACCTCCACATGAAAAAAAAAAAAAATTATAATGATAAAATGGACATGCTTCACCATAATGAAATAGTATGCACGGCATATTAGCACGTTATGGCAGACTTATCTGTCAAGTGATCCTTTCCAGCACTGCGATGTCAGCGCTCTCAGCCGTCACAGGGGTTTCTATCTTTTTCCAGTTTTTCTCCTGGGTGTAGACTCTTTGCTGCAAGCATTCCTATGCATGTGCAAGAGAGTCTTATCATCATGGCACAGAGCGTTGCCATAAATGTACACTGGGCTACTGGGCTGCAAGACCAATGGGGTTACTTCTGTCAAAAAAATTCTACCTGTCAGTGTTTTTTTATGTTTCCATTCCATTTTGAAGTATATGTGCCTCTTTGGGGCAGGTATACTTTCGTCTTGCACTCTCAATACAATCCTATGGAGATTTCAAGAATAGATCAGTGACAGGTTAACCACTTAAACCCCAGATGATTTTACCCCCTTCCTGACCAGGGGGTATTTTGCGATTTGGCACTGCGTGACTTTAACGGACAATTGCGCGGTCGTGCGATGCTGTACCAAACAGAGATTTCTTTTGGTGGTATTTGATCACCTGTGCGATTTTTTGATCATGTGCTATAAACAAAAAAAGAGCGTCAGTTTTGCAAAAATAACAATATTTTTCACATTTTTTTATATGAAATTCCCCAAAAAAAAGTAAAAATCCAAATTTTTTAACATTTTCGGCCTATTTGTTTTATGCTACATATATTTGGTAAAAAAAAATTGCAAAAAGCGTATTTTGGTTGGTTTGCGCAAAGGTTATCGCGTTTACTAAAAAAGGGAAAGATTTTTGTCATTTTTGTTGTTTTTTTTTTAACGCGTAATGGCGGCGATCTGCGATTTTTTTGCGGTACTGCGACATTGCGGCGGACAGATCGGAACCTTGACTGACATTTTTGACACTTTTGGGGTTACCAGTGACATTACTACAGTAATCAGTGCTATACATATGCACTGTTACTGTAAAATGACACTGGTAGTAAAGGGGTTAACTTTTGAGAGGGAGGGGTGGTGTGTGTGTCCCTAGGGGCGTGAATCTAACTGTGATTGGCTGTGGCTTGAGCTGTAGGAACAGTGATCAATGGTCCTACATAGTAGAACCGTATGATCACTATTCCTACACTGGGGAGAATGACAGGCGGATTGTTTACATCAGCCGCCTGCCTTTCTCCCTCTCCACCCGACGATCGCGAGTGACCTTGGGTACGCCGGTCACACGCGCGGGGGAGTCCGTGACCGCGCGGGAGTGGAAACGCCCCTCCGGCGGCGCGCGCTCGCTCGCTCCCCAGAGCCTCACAGGCTTGTGACGTACCGGTACGTCACTTTGCCTGTGAGGGGCTGACCGCCGCAGTATATGTACTTGCGGCGGTCGGCAAGTGGTTAATAGATAAAATTGGGGGCTGGCACTACAAGAAAATTGTATTTTAAAGTATTTCTAAATGCTTACTGAAAAAACATTTATTTTGTCAAAGCAATGTGTATCATAAAGACTTGCCTTTGCTTTTTTCCATAAAATATTGGTTTCTGCTTGCACTGGCTCCAGCATCAGCTACACATAATTACTCTGGACTTGCTTAACTTATGACAATGGCCTGATTCACACGGGCTTTCCAATCAGGTCTGCCTGTCAATTTTTTCTAGTGGACCTGATCGGATGCTCCATGCACCACTATGGGGAAGCGGATGTCAGCGGTGACATCTCCACTGACACCAGCTGCTTTCTGATCTGATGTGGTCCATGAAATCCAGACGGATGGAAACCCTATTTTCCATCCCTCTGGAGGATTGGATCGGATGAAAACGGACAGGCGCATCTCAAAATACCAACATTTTATAGTTTTACTAAGATTCACAAGGATAGAACCAATCCACCTGGCAGACCTATTGTATCAGGACGAGGAGGTATTAACCTCAGTAGACTTGTTGACGAACAACTCAGAACCTTCGTTATCAATCTTCCCTCCTACACTAGAGATAGGCGGATCGGCGGATCGATCCCTGCTGAGCAAAATGGAGTCCAAATCCCATGTGGAAGGACCAATAGTGACAATGTCTAAGGCAGGCCATAGACAAGTTGCAGAAAATAAATTTTCATGATTCCTCCATCAACACAGATAGTGTTGACAGGGGAATCCCTTTTGCCGAGCAATTGTCTTCTCCTGGCCAGGGAGGGGGGTTTGGGTTGCCGATGAGGGAAGCCGTCCCCACTGGGAGAAAATAGTGATTGTTGCTAATGGCTAAAGCAGAAACGTGCTCTTCTCGGAAGCAAATCTGGCAGGCTGGTTGTACCCAAGTTGATCGATTGATCAACTTGGTACATTCAGCCTGCCCATTAATGGTTCAAATCTGCTGAGCCGGTCAAGATTTGAACCCCGTATGGCTGGCCTAAGCACTGTGTGTCAGCATGGCTGCTTACAGTCAGGGGAGAGTATGACAGGGTGACAATGCAGGAGCCTAATTGGAAGACAGTTGTTAACCCATAAGAGGAAGTGGCTGCTTAAAGACCTTCATGGCAGGATCATCAGGGACTGTATTCTTGATGCAGATTTATTAAGAATTAAAAACAACTTTCACAATTACATTTACATGTCAAAGCTTTTAAATCTACTATGAACATAATATACTGTACAAACACTATACAGTGCATTTCCTCTCACGTTATATATACCTAGCTGTGTTGACTGATAAGCATATAACATTATTGATAAACAGCTGAAATAAAACAGTAAGATGGAAAACACTTTTGTCAGCGGTGGCTTGGAAGCAGATGTTAACTGGATGAGATTTTCCTGGTGTTATGACCTTGACGCTGTATGATCTTGGCGAAGAGGATTCAGGCATTGAATGTGTAAAGATCCAGTGTTAGGGCAGCCTTGGAGTAGAGGATCATTCTAAACACCTACTGTAAAGTGCCCGGAGGAAAAATTGAGGCTGAGTGTCAGGAAACTATTTATTGTATGTCATCATGTCTTGCAACCCTTGAAAGGAATAGCTGAAAGCAGAACTCCATCACTCACATAGTGAATGGCCTTTAAGATCTTCATCCAGCTTTTAAAGCAATGTCTTCCCTTCAGTCTCAAAACAGTCTAGTGCACATGTGTCAAACACACGGCCTGCGGGCCAAATCCGGCCCTCCAGGCCATTTCATGTGGCCCTTGCACCTTTCCTGCAGCTGCGGCACCCCCCCTCAACCTTGTTTCAGCAGTCGGCAGCAGAAAAGAGGACAGAACTCCTCTTACAGATCCTGTGCCTCTCCATGCAGCTGCATCACCCTCTCATTTCTGTCTTCACTGGTCCCAGCATTCAGCTGACTCCAGCCCTCCTCAGGTCCTCCTGCAGACCCTGCACTTTCTGCTTCCCAGCTCCACCCCCGCTTCTTCCTGGCAACAGCATAAGATAAGGGGGGTGCACTGTAATGTAAAGGGGGTGGGGGACTCTTGACATCTGATGTAAAGGGGGGGGGGGTACTGTGTCCTGGATACAACCGGCCCTTTGAGGGCAACCATATTGCTGATGTGGCCCGTGATGAAATTGAGTTTGACAGCGCTGGTCTAGTGCATCTAGGCTACTGCCTTACCTCCAGGCAGATAAGTAATTTGTTTTTGTATTTACCTGTTTAAATGGTGTTCAGTTTTAAAGCTGAAGTGTAATTTGCCTATATTTTGTCTTCCTGGTTCCTTCTTTCCCTCCTAACTAACATGCTAATGAAATGTTTAAAAAAAAACTTTCCTTTTTCATTACATACCTCATTTTAGACCCAGTAATGAGATCACTGGGTCCCTATGTTTTTCTATGCAATGCAGGTAGATCATAGCTGGTGGAAGGGGACATCCGGGTGTTGTACAAAACTTCCTGAAAACATTACAGCAACCTGCCTCAGTACTCGTCTCAAGAGCCCTCAGCCCTGATACAAGTGCAAATATCAAAATGCCTCAAAAGCTAGGTGCCTATAAGGTAGTGTCCTCATATCTATTAGTATAGTGTCCTATGGAAATAGTTGATTTTGAAAGGAAAGTAAAGGTTTTCTGGCAAACCTGTGGGGGTGTACTCATTTATGCTGAGCAATCTATCTATCTATCTATCTATCTATCTATCTATCTATCTATCTATCTATCTATCTATCTATCTATCTATCTATCTATCTATCTATCTATCTATCTATCTATCTATCTATCTATCTATCTATCTATCTATCTATCTATCTATCTATCTATCTATCTATCTATCTATCTATCTATCTATCTATCTATCTATCTATCTATCTATCTATCTATCTATCTATCTCTCTATCTATCTATCTATCTATCTCTCTATCCATCCATCTCCACTTGCCGCCAAATCACATACGTGATTATCCTCATGTGTGTGATTGACCTCAAGTGGGTATACCGGGGTTATGGCTGCAGCTGTATGCCATAACCCAGGTATTTTTTTTTTTTCAGCCGTTGATGCTCTTTTATCTAAAAGAAATCCTAGCACCTCTTCAGGCTTTCCTGGTGCCGCTGAGTTATCATAGACCTTTTGGTCCCCGACCGTCTCTAAGGTCTAGGAGACCGAAAGCGGCTGCATTACGTCACTTCCGGTTAGGGCAGACGTCAACACTGCCAATTTTTTTTGGGAGCACGAGATTAATGTTTTTATGCTTTCCAGTGTAGAGGAGATATCTTGGGTCTTCTAGACCCCAGATGTCTCCATAAAGAGGACCTGTTATGCCTTATTTCTATCAATGGGATGTTTACATTTCTTGTGATAGGAATAAAAGTGTTAAAAAACAATAAAAATAAAGGAACAGTGTAAAAATAAATAAATAAATAAATAAAAAAAAAAAATATATATATATATATATATATATATACATATATATATATATATATATATATATATATATATATATATATATATATATATATATATATATATATGATAATAACAATTTTTTTTTTTTAAAGTGCCCCCATCCCTCCCTGCTTGCACGCAAAGCGAATGCATATGTAGGTTGTGCAAGCATATGTAAACGGTATTTGCACCACACATGTGAGGTATCGTTGTGAACATTATATCAAGAGCAATTATTCTAGTACTAGTACATCCTCTGTAATTCTAAACTGGTATCCTGTAAACATTTTTTAGGCATCACCTATGGAGATTTTAAAGGATCGTAGTTTGTCGCAATTTCACGAGCGTGCTCAATTTTAAGTCCTATCTATCTAATTTTTAAAGCTGTTTACTTAATCTTGTAAGTTACATCATCTTGTATAGGTTAACAAAAAATTGGGTTATATATTGTGGGTTTTTTTAAAGTGTACTTTTCCCAAAAAATTGTACTTGAAAAGCTGCTGTGCAAATACCATGTGACATAAAAAATTGCAACGACCACCAATTTATTGTCTAGGGCCTCTCATTTATATAAATAAATGAGAGGCTCTAGACAATAAATTGGTGGTCATTGCAATTTTTTATGTCAATTTTTTATGTCAGATGGTATTTGCACAGCAGCTTTTCAAGCACAATTTTTCGGGAAAACGTACACTTGAATTTTAATACAAATATATATATATAAATATATATATATATATATATATATATATATATATATATATATATATATATATATATATACATACACACACATTTTTAGTGTCTGTCTGTCTTTTCTGCAGTTATTACTTATTTTAAGAACATTACTGAAATTCATTAAGTAGGGAGTTTATAGCAAAATTATCAGCCCCGGGTGTCAAATTACTCATTCTTTTCTTTTTTTTCTTGATCATGCTAATATTTTTATGAGCTGTAGGTAAAATCAATTTTAGCAGGGGTTCCCTGAGAACCTGAACCTGAAATGTTAAGAGTTCCTCAGTGGTAAAAAAGTTGAGAAAGGCTAAGCTGTGTTAAGCTGGCCATAGACAGATCGAAATTCAGCCGGTTCAGCAGGAACTTTGGCAGGCTTGTTCTATCCATCAACTTCAGTACAAGTAGCCTGTCCTTTTCTTTCATACGATCACTGCTGGTGGGTATAACCACCAGTAGTGATAATTGTATTCTGACAGCGGAGGAAACCATGCTGGTCACTGCATTGAAAGAGGGCATGTACGCTGGTCACTGCATTGAAAGGGGGCATGTACGCTGGTCACTGCATTGAAAGGGGGCATGTACGCTGGTCACTGCATTGAAAGGGGGCATGTACGCTGGTCACTGCATTGAAAGGGGGCATGTACGCTGGTCACTGCATTGAAAGAGGGCATGTACGCTGGTCACTGCATTGAAAGGGGGCATGTACGCTGGTCACTGCATTGAAAGGGGGCATGTACGCTGGTCACTGCATTGACAGGGGGCCTGTACGCTTGTCACTGCATTGAAAGGGGGCATGTACGCTGGTCACTGCATTGAAAGGGGGCATGTATGCTGGTCACTGCATTGAAAGAGGGCATGTATGCTGGTCACTGCATTGAAGGGGGCATGTACGCTGGTCACTGCATTGAAAGGGGGCATGTATGCTGGTCACTGCATTGAAAGGGGGCATGTATGCTGGTCACTGCATTGAAAGGGGGCATGTATGCTGGTCACTGCATTGAAAGAGGGCATGTATGCTGGTCACTGAATTGAAGGGGGCATGTACGCTGGTCACTGCATTGAAGGGGGCATGTACGCTGGTCACTGCATTGAAAGGGGGCATGTCCGCTGGTCTCTGCATTGAAGGGGGCATGTACACTGGTCACTGCATTGAAAGGGGGCATGTACGCTGGTCACTGCATTGAAGGGGGCATGTACGCTGGTCACTGCATTGAAGGGGGCATGTACGCTGGTCACTGCATTGAAAGGGGGCATGTACGCTGGTCACTGCATTGAAAGGGGGCATGTACGCTGGTCACTGCATTGAAAGGGGGCATGTACGCTGGTCACTGCATTGAAAGGGGGCATGTACGCTGGTCACTGCATTGAAAGGGGGCATGTACGCTGGTCACTGCATTGAAAGAGGGCATGTATGCTGGTCACTGCATTGAAAGGGGGCATGTACGCTGGTCACTGCATTGAAAGGGGGCATGTATGCTTGTCACTGCATTGAAAGGGGGCATGTACGCTGGTCACTGCATTGAAAGGGGGCATGTATGCTGGTCACTGCATTGAAAGAGGGCATGTATGCTGGTCACTGCATTGAAGGGGGCATGTACGCTGGTCACTGCATTGAAAGGGGGCATGTACGCTGGTCACTGCATTGAAAGGGGGCATGTATGCTGGTCACTGCATTGAAAGGGGGCATGTATGCTGGTCACTGCATTGAAAGAGGGCATGTACGCTGGTCACTGAATTGAAGGGGGCATGTACGCTGGTCACTGCATTGAAGGGGGCATGTACGCTGGTCACTGCATTGAAAGGGGGCATGTCCGCTGGTCTCTGCATTGAAGGGGGCATGTACACTGGTCACTGCATTGAAAGGGGGCATGTACGCTGGTCACTGCATTGAAGGGGGCATGTACGCTGGTCACTGCATTGAAAGGGGGCATGTACGCTGGTCACTGCATTGAAGGGGGCATGTACGCTGGTCACTGCATTGAAAGGGGGCATGTACGCTGGTCACTGCATTGAAAGGGGGCATGTACGCTGGTCACTGCATTGAAAGGGGGCATGTACGCTGGTCACTGCATTGAAAGGGGGCATGTACGCTGGTCACTGCATTGAAAGAGGGCATGTATGCTGGTCACTGCATTGAAAGGGGGCATGTACGCTGGTCACTGCATTGAAAGGGGGCATGTATGCTGGTCACTGCATTGAAAGAGGGCATGTATGCTGGTCACTGAATTGAAGGGGGCATGTACGCTGGTCACTGCATTGAAGGGGGCATGTACGCTGGTCACTGCATTGAAAGGGGGCATGTACGCTGGTCTCTGCATTGAAGGGGGCATGTACACTGGTCACTGCATTGAAAGGGGCATGTACGCTGGTCACTGCATTGAAAGGGGGCATGTACGCTGGTCAATACATTGAAAGGGGGCATGTACGTTGGTCACTGCATTGAAAGGGGGCATGTACGCTGGTCACTGCATTGAAGGGGGCATGTACGCTGGTCACTGCATTGAAAGGGGGCATGTACGCTGGTCACTGCATTGAAGGGGGCATGTACGCTGGTCACTGCATTGAAAGGGGGCATGTACGCTGGTCACTGCATTGAAAGGGGGCATGTACGCTGGTCACTGCATTGAAAGGGGGCATGTACGCTGGTCACTGCATTGAAAGGGGGCATGTACGCTGGTCACTGCATTGAAAGAGGGCATGTATGCTGGTCACTGCATTGAAAGGGGGCATGTACGCTGGTCACTGCATTGAAAGGGGGCATGTATGCTGGTCACTGCATTGAAAGAGGGCATGTATGCTGGTTACTGAATTGAAGGGGGCATGTACGCTGGTCACTGCATTGAAGGGGGCATGTACGCTGGTCACTGCATTGAAAGGGGGCATGTACGCTGGTCTCTGCATTGAAGGGGGCATGTACACTGGTCACTGCATTGAAAGGGGCATGTACGCTGGTCACTGCATTGAAAGGGGGCATGTACGCTGGTCACTGCATTGAAAGGGGGCATGTACGCTGGTCACTGCATTGAAGGGGGCACGCTGGTCACTGCATTGAAAGGGGGCACGCTGGTCACTGTTTTGAAGGGGGCACGCTGGTCACTGTGCATTGAAAGGGGGGTCACTGTGCATTGAAAGGGGGCACGCTGGTCTCTCTGCATTGAAAGGGGGCACGCTGGTCTCTCTGCATTGAAAGGGGGCACACTATACCTTAATTACTGAAGGCCCCTTTCACACTTTTGCAACCTCAAAGTCCAAATTTTTTACAGCGTTTTTTGCTGCAAAGCAATGCCTATTACATTTTTCTGTTTGTGCCCCCCCCCCCCCAAAAAAAAATTTGAGCACCAGCCGCCACTGAGTAAGGGCACTCACCCACCAGACAGACCTCAATCCTCAAGAGACATGGTGACCTAGCAACCAAGATTCATCAAACTCTAATTATGGACACCTCTGTAAAAATGTGCTCCACTATCTGAAATATTGAGAGGTTATGTATTAAGAAGGGGGCATGTACGCTGGTCACTGCATTGAAGGGGGCATGTACGCTGGTCACTGCATTGAAAGGGGGCATGTACGCTGGTCTCTGCATTGAAGGGGGCATGTACACTGGTCACTGCATTGAAAGGGGCATGTACGCTGGTCACTGCATTGAAAGGGGGCATGTACGCTGGTCAATACATTGAAAGGGGGCATGTACGTTGGTCACTGCATTGAAAGGGGGCATGTACGCTGGTCACTGCATTGAAGGGGGCATGTACGCTGGTCACTGCATTGAAAGGGGGCATGTACGCTGGTCACTGCATTGAAGGGGGCACGCTGGTCACTGCATTGAAAGAGGGCATGTATGCTGGTCACTGCATTGAAAGGGGGCATGTACGCTGGTCACTGCATTGAAAGGGGGCATGTATGCTGGTCACTGCATTGAAAGAGGGCATGTATGCTGGTTACTGAATTGAAGGGGGCATGTACGCTGGTCACTGCATTGAAGGGGGCATGTACGCTGGTCACTGCATTGAAAGGGGGCATGTACGCTGGTCTCTGCATTGAAGGGGGCATGTACACTGGTCACTGCATTGAAAGGGGCATGTACGCTGGTCACTGCATTGAAAGGGGGCATGTACGCTGGTCACTGCATTGAAAGGGGGCATGTACGCTGGTCACTGCATTGAAAGAGGGCATGTATGCTGGTCACTGCATTGAAAGGGGGCATGTACGCTGGTCACTGCATTGAAAGGGGGCATGTATGCTGGTCACTGCATTGAAAGAGGGCATGTATGCTGGTTACTGAATTGAAGGGGGCATGTACGCTGGTCACTGCATTGAAGGGGGCATGTACGCTGGTCACTGCATTGAAAGGGGGCATGTACGCTGGTCTCTGCATTGAAGGGGGCATGTACACTGGTCACTGCATTGAAAGGGGCATGTACGCTGGTCACTGCATTGAAAGGGGGCATGTACGCTGGTCACTGCATTGAAAGGGGGCATGTACGCTGGTCACTGCATTGAAGGGGGCACGCTGGTCACTGCATTGAAAGGGGGCACGCTGGTCACTGTTTTGAAGGGGGCACGCTGGTCACTGTGCATTGAAAGGGGGGTCACTGTGCATTGAAAGGGGGCACGCTGGTCTCTCTGCATTGAAAGGGGGCACGCTGGTCTCTCTGCATTGAAAGGGGGCACACTATACCTTAATTACTGAAGGCCCCTTTCACACTTTTGCAACCTCAAAGTCCAAATTTTTTACAGCGTTTTTTGCTGCAAAGCAATGCCTATTACATTTTTCTGTTTGTGCCCCCCCCCCCCCCAAAAAAAAATTTGAGCACCAGCCGCCACTGAGTAAGGGCACTCACCCACCAGACAGACCTCAATCCTCAAGAGACATGGTGACCTAGCAACCAAGATTCATCAAACTCTAATTATGGACACCTCTGTAAAAATGTGCTCCACTATCTGAAATATTGAGAGGTTATGTATTAAGAATTGTAATTTACTTCCCTTCAGTTCTCTTTTCTTACAGAACACATCACAAGTCGAGCATATTTTTGCTGCCTATCATTATGCCTGTAATATAATTTCCATGTTCTAATTAACCTCAGTCTCAGTATGGTGGAGATAAAGAGACCCTGCAGGGAATTCACACACCGTTATCCTCGGTTAAAGTGATGCTGCAGAAGCAGGCTCACCTAACCAGTGACAGCCAGGAATTCCCCAGCAGCCTGGCGAATTCCATCACTCCCCATTCACCCTGTCTCAAGGCTGTTTCTTCCAACACCCTGTCTCCCTCATCCAACACCGTCTCACAAATGTCACCGTGACATTGCCAAGCGGTCTAATCCCTGGCCTGCCTTCACCCGCAGAGACTGCTATAGACCAGTCTGAGCAGAAAGAAATGAAAACAGACCATGCACAAAGCTCTGATGGTGGCTAATGTGGCACACTGTGCTTCTAATCAAGAAAGATGATCCTACGGAAATAATTTCATTAGATGCTTTTTGTATTGTTTCCCTTGCTTGGCTTTGGCTTCAGCAGAAAAAGAGGAGGCAGACGGAGTGATGGATTCAATCATTTTTATATATTTTTTTTTATTATTTTTATTCCATTTGTTTCAGAACATTTTAACAGACCAGTGTTTCCTAAAGACTGAAAAGCTTTGAGACTTTGAAGAGCAGCCAAAACCTGTTTTTTAGTTTTGGATAGAATGGGGAAGGGTTTTGCTCAAGGGTCGAAGTATGGTTGGTAATCCAAATAAAGTTTAATTTAAGACAGTAATCATGTAAAAACGGAGAATAGTAAAGGACAAGTGCGCTGCTATAATTTAATAAATGAAAATGAGTAAAGTGAATTTCTGCTCCCACCACGTTCAAGTACTCATAAACTTGAAATAATCAGAAATGTACATAAGAATGACGGTGGTGCGTTATTCATACATCTGTGCTGTGTGTTGAAATTATTCAACAGTGCAAATTCATAATATACATGGAAAATTAATAACATGAAACAAATAAAAATGTGATAAATAGTTGTTAACAATCCATGATTAACCACTCCTGGACCACCTGCCGCAGTTTTACGTCGGTACTTTGACGTTAAAAACCGGGGTTATGGCAGCAGATAGCTGCCATAACCCTGGTATTTTTTTGAAACTGCGGGCAGTCCACTTTAACATAAGGGTGGTCCCAGCGGCAGATTCGAGAGGTGCCGCCCACCCTTCCGCTTCTTCCCAGATGTTTCCCCCGCTTACCGGACCCGTCAGTAGTGGGGAAAATGATCCGGTCCGCTGTCCCCTTTAGGCAGGAAGTCGAGGGCAAGATGGCCCTCCCTCGACCCTATGGTCTTGGAGGACCTGAGCGACGTCATACGTCACTTCCTAGCAACCGATTTAAAGAGCCCATTTTTTTTTTCCAAGATGAAAAAAATTACTTTTTTTTTTTTCTATTTTAGTATACATGTGAGATCTGAGATCTTTTTGACCCCAGATCTCACATTAAAGAGGTCCTGTCATGCTTATTTCTATTACAAGGGATGTTTACATTCCTTGTAAAAGGAATAAAAGTGATCACAATTATTATTTATTCATTTTTAAAAAAACAGTGTAAAAATAAAAGATAAAATAATTAGGAAAAAATTAATGCACCCTGTCCCTGTTAGCTTGCGCGCAGAAGCGAACGCACACACACATATGTAAACGGTGTTCAAACCACACATGTGAGGTATCGCGAGAGCAATAATTTGAGTCCTAGACCTCCTCTATAACTCTAAACTGGTAACCGGTAGAAACTTTTTAAAGTGTCCCCTATAGAGATTTTTAAGTACCAATGTTTGTCGCCATTCCGCGAGCGTGCGCAATTTTGAAGCATGACATGTTGAGTATCTATTTACTAAGCATAACATTATCTTTCACATTAAAAAAAAAAAAAATAGGAACTTTACTGTTTTCTTATTTTTTTTTAACTTAAAAATTGAATTTTTCCAAAGAAATTGCGTTTGTAAGACCGCTGCGCAAATACGGTGTGATAAAAAATATTGCAACTATTTCCATTTTATTCTCTAGGGTCTCTGCTAAGAAAAAAAACAAATATATATATATATACTAGACATTAAGCACGTTAAATTAACGGGCGCTAGAACATATGTGGTCAAACATCTGTAAAAACAGACTTGTTCCAGTAAGGCGTACTTTGCTACTAAAGTCAGTTTGCTTATGAATGTCCCTGTAATAGCGTGTCTATGTTCTGCGATTTTTTTTTTTTTTTTTTTTTTACAGTAATGCACCTACAGTCGCAGATTTCATTCAGGCGTGTCTTTCTATTTGCAAATGTCCCGTTCAAAACGTGTCTTTACTTTCCATTTTTTTGGAAGGGTTCGCAATCACACTCGCAGATTTTCTGTAGGCGTACTTTGCTACTAAAGTCAGTTTGCTTATAAATGTCCCTTTAATAGCGTGTCTGTGTTCTGCGTTTTTTTTTTTTTTTTTCTACAGTAATTCACTTACAGTGGTAAGTGAATTACTGTAGAATCAGGCAATGTCCCTTTAACAGCGTTTCTACAGTCGCAGATTTGCTTTGCTGAGTGGGACAGGTTTTTTCCTCTGTTTAAATGATCCTTTCCCTGACAGCAACAGCTTTTTTCCTTTAAAAATGAATCATGGCTCTATTCGCTTTTTTCACCACAATAATTACAGTCAAAGGGTTTGCCAAGTATAAGTTTCCTCATGCAATTCCAAGTATAAGTTTCCTCATACAATGTCCTTTTAATATATTTAAGTCTCTCCCTCATCAGCCTCCTTGTCTGACCTGTCACGCACTGTGCACTGTGTCCCTGTTGCTCTAGCAACCTCGGGGACATGCGCAGTTCTTACTGAGCCACTCTCCCTTGTAACGTTTTTTCTTTTTAAATCACGTGAGAGCGCATGACTTTGTCAGCTCTGCGTCCCTGTTGCCCTAGCAACATCGGGAACATGCGCTGACCAAGCGGCTCTCACTTGACATCGCTCGCCCGCCGCCACTTTTAACGGCCGCTGCCGCTTAGACGTAAGTCCACGCGAGCGCGCACCCGCTGCATGCCCACGCAAACCCACCGCTTCAACAGTTTCGTCCTGCCGCCCGAAGTCTCTGTGCTCCAAGTCCCAGCGGCTGTCCGTGGGGCACATGCGCAGTAGCGCAATCCCACAGACACAGGGACTGGACGCAGAGACACTTGTACTTTATTACAAAGGATATATATATATATATATATATATATATAATGATTGGGGGTTCTAAGCAATTTTATAGCAAAAAAACTGATTTTAACTTGTAAACAACAAGTCTCAGAAAAAGGCCGGTCCAGATGTAGTTAAAGAACTGTGATGATCTATAGTACAGTCCGTGATTATTATCAATGCATGCAGTGCTTTGCAATCCAGGTATACATATGTCGACGTTGTGATGAAAAAACTTCTTAGAATTAAACTGATAAAGTGCTTGTTGCTTAATCCTTCCATCTACTGGAACACCTCTCTGTGCAGTCCGCGCTCTCCTGCAGGACAAAGTGTTTGTGCAATAACCAAATTTCTCCACCTGCAAGCCTCATCACCTGACACTCCTCTTGTCTCAATGGTCCAATTTTACAGTTTATGTAAATAAAAAAGGATGTTCCATAGTGTATTATCCATTAAAATGTTTAATGATCATAAAACATAAAATAGATACACTCACATATGGGATGTAAGGACAGGAGGTGTTAAATGCAATCAATAAACGATCTGTGTGGTCTTCTTATTATCCACCGTGATAGAGTCCTGCTTGCTCACTCCCTGGCTCTGATCGCCGTGGGACAGCTGAGTCTGACGTCCCTGGCTCCTCCTACGCGTTACATCACACGACACGCAACTTCATTAAAAAATGAAATTTGGCTTCAGCCTTATTTTAAGTAAGGGTAACAAATATAATTTGGATATTACCCAAAATTCAAGTTTCCAATTCCATATCTATGAGATAGCCAAATTGAACTATAGAGTTGGTTTTACAATAAAATGATATGGGGAAAAAGGATATATAATTAAAATGTATAATGTTGTTAACTTTTCCTTATTTAACCACTTGCCGACCAGCCGTCGTACCTATAAGCAGGTTGGCTCGTTCCCCCAAAACGAAGTACCTGTAGGTTGCTTTGAGGGACTACGAGTGGGGGTGTGCACGTGCGCCCATTCACCACATGGGAAGCTGGTCTGTGGGTCCGGCCGCCTCGATTTCCACCGGGCACCCGCAATCGCTCTCCATGGAGACAGAAAGGCGGTATGCTGTTGTAAACACGGCAGACCGCTGTTCTGTTAGCAATGAACACAGGGCTCCTGTGTTCCTCCTATTTAGGAAAACTGGTCCCTGTGTTCATTCCATAAGGTCCATCCCACACCCAGTTAGAAAGCACCCCCTAGGGACACATTTAACCCTTTGATCGCCCATGGTGTTAACCCCTTCCCTTCAAAAGGTATAAAGTTACCAGAGCATACAGTATATAAGCCATCACTTCAGCTTGGCACGAACAGTAAGAAAATAAAGTCCTCTAAGGTTCAGGCTGTTAAAGAAAATGCACAATAAAGTCCATGGTGTAGGAAGTACAAACTAAGGGGGTGAACTGAGATAGGGTAATACTCTTTTGTTTTATTACATATAGAAGACCAAGTGTAAGCAGGGTGAGCGGTCAAACCTGAAGATGAATGTGTCTAGTAGGCCAGCCTAAGGCAAGTATAAGGCACATGAGTGTTATGCCACGGCCAACTATCGATGCGTGTGTACGAGGCTTTAGGAATCACTGGGTGCTAGGTAATGTTTAATTTTGACCTATGATATAAAAGACAAGTGCGGGAAACAAAAATATTTAACACACATACTCACCTAGATGACCTCAGCATCGATCTGATGTCTCCTGCCAGGTCTACACCGAGAACTAAAGAGATCAAAGACCACTGATTGCTCAGTTCTCCGGTCCACTCTGAGCACAGAGATATGACTGTCCATCACCAGCTCTCTGCTCTGCCCCTCAAGTGGCTTGCTGAGCCAGCTGCCGGTCAGGCATCTGGATGGATCCCACCACTATTCCTGGGATCCCTGCAGAGTCTGGACTGGCTCTGCTACACCAGCCATCAGTGGACAGCAGGCTAAAGTCCACTGATGGCTGGTGTACCAGAGCCGGTCCAGACTCTGCAGGGATCCCAGGAACAGAACAGAAGCAGCAGAACATAGTGCAATCCTGTGACCCACAGGGGAAGTATGACCACCTTAGTTGGGAAAAAAATTGCAAACAAAAAAAATATTATTGCAGATACAATCGCAACACAACTCATATTTTAATTGAATGTAATTAAGAATGATCTTTCCCTTTGAATCTGCAGCACTTTTTTATTTTCTGTAAAAAATCCATGTAATATGGCAACCTGGAGGCATTCTGTACACAGATAGGCTACAGAATGCCCCCCAGAAATGTAATTTCCTGCTTGTATGATGGTCTTACTGATTTCCCCAGAAGTCTTTACTAAGAGACAAGTCAGTTTTTGGGCATCTCCTGCAACAAAAATGCCATTTTTGGTGATATGCTCCCAAAGGGAAATCATGTCTAAAGGGATGAAGACCCTGCCACTTTCCTAATTAGAAGCCTGCAAGTGCAGGTGATAATTAAAAAATCACACTCATTCACAATCATTTTGCACATGGACACAGACAAACAAAAAGATATTTCTTCAGAATAACAAAAGGTAGGAATCAGCATCAAAGTTTGGTAAAATACTTGCAATGCACATCACTCAGAGGGGAATGTGTTTTTTTTTTTCTTTTTTTTTCAACAAAAGTATTCTTCAAGAAAATGTTCCAGAGAGATTTTAAGGCAAATCATTTTTTTTATAACACATTACAAGAGCTTCCTGACTATAACAACTAAAATCGTCATCGCTCATGACTTTGCTTTCTGTTTGACCTCAAGACTAATGTAACAAGATTGATGTATAAAAATGAAGGCATTACTGAACTGAAAACCCTCCATAATCTAGGGCCATTATGATTTTTTCCCCCCCCAGAAGTCACAACAGCTTTAGGTTTTCTATTTAGAGAAATGTTGTTGTATGTGGAGCGACCTGAGACCAGCTCATGTAGTGCTCATCTGATAATAGTGCTGAGTAATATGCCATGCAGTCACAGTGACTTTATGCTCAGCTATTCCACCACACTGCTGGAGATCAGCACAGCATGTCACAAACAAGGCAGACACTTCTTATCTTCCGCTCTTGTCTAAGGTCACTGCATCACGGGAAATTATTCACTGATCTGATCATTCTGTCCAGAAAATGCTGCAGCTGTGTGCCATCCACTGTGGGCAGATTCACGTACTATGGCTGTACATGAACAGTTTTACTTTCCATGGGAATTGTTATTCTAACAGACAGACTTGAGAAAGTACAGCCAGGTCCTGCACTCCCTAACACCTCTCTACAGACCTGGCTTTCGCCAAATATTACACCTCGGTCTAGGACAAACCCCTGCCTGTGGCTGAACAGTGAGGGTCTACTTAGATCTATGCGTGTGCAGCATAGAGGGGCATTTTTTTGTAGCGTTAGGCAGGTAAATTGTCACGTGTCAACGCATGTTTCCTTTGTGGGTTGGCGTATTTGAATTTAGAATTCAGAGTGGATATGGTTAAAAGCCATTGGCCAAGGTTTGGTGGCTACCCCCCATCCTGGGAGGATGTATGCTGTGGGATCGGGTGTATGTTAAGGGATATCCCTCTGGTCTTACCAAGCATTTGTGAATACAGATACTTGTTATGTGTATGAGTATTTTACTCTTTACAAGTATGCTCTATTGCAGGGGTTCCCAAACTACGGCCCTCTAGCTGTTGCAGAACTACACATCCCATGAGGCATTGTAAAACTCTGACATTCACAGACATGACTAGGCATGATGGGAATTGTAGTTCCTGAACAACTGGAGGGCTGTAGTTTGGGAATCCCTGCTCTATTGGCACATCAATTGAGGTGTCTTATACCAACTTGTACCACTTACCGCATTCTAACGTACTGGTACGTCGGTACACTTTGCGGGGTTATACCGGGATGATGCCTCTAGTTAGAGGCATCATCCCGGTACCGCGGTTCGAAGCCGACGGTCGGCTTTCCGTCGGTAACGACTGATGCGGCTCGGGAGCCGCTCGATCGTTACCCGGGGGGGGCGGGAGGGGACGTCTCCCCCCCTCCCGCCGCCTTCCGTGGCTTTGCTCGGGGCTCCCGTCCCACCGGGAGCCCCGAGCACCCAGCCACCACGCCCGCCGGCTGGATGGAGTCCCGATGAATGCCAGAAACGGCATCGATCGGGTCTCCGATGACATAACCCGGAGGTGGCGTCCATGACGTCACTTCCAGGTTACTGTGCTGCAAAAGGCGGCAGTTTTGAAAAACGGCTGTATGCAAAAATGCCGTTTTCGGCGTTTTGCATACAGGGAAGTGTAGTGGAGGGGTCTAGGGTCTTTTAGACCCTCGATCCCTCCATAAAGTGTACCTGTCACTACCTATTGGTGTCACAAGGGATGTTTACATTGCTTGTGACAGCAATAAAAGTGATCAGATTTTTTTTTTTAAAAAACCTGTAATAAAGTTTAAAAAAAAGAAAAAATAAATAGGCCAAAAAAAAAAAAAAAAAATTTAGCCGCCCCCGTCACCGTTAGCTCGCGCACAAAAAAAAAACGTATACGCAAGTCGAGCCGTTAAATAAATTTAAAGCGTCGCAGATTGAGATCTCTATTGACCGTAGTTTGTCGTCATCCCACGGGGGGGGGGGGCGCAATTTTAAACCGTAACATGTTGGGTATCTATTTACTCAGCGTGACATCATCTTTCACAATATACAAAAAAAATGGGCTAACTTTACTGTTTAGTATTTTTAAATGCAGTGAAATGGGATTTTTCAAATTTTTTCCAAAAAAAATGGCGTTTTAAAGACCGCTGCGCAAATACCGCGTGACAAAAAATTTTGCAATGACCGACATTTTATTCTCCAGAGTCTTTGCTAAAAAAATATATATAATGTTTGGGGGTTCTAAGTAGTTTTCTATGAAAAAATACTGGTTTTAACTTGTAAACAAAAAGTGTCCGAAATAGGGCTGGGGCTTAAGTGGTTAATTTTTAACACCAGGTTGTGTGTTTACCTATACAACCACCCAAGTGACAAATCTGATCCTTCATATATACTTCCTGTCAGGTATTTGGTATACCTTTTACTTGTACCATCACTGCCTACTGAACTCTACAGAATATTGATCCATTAGCTCCGAGAGGAAGCATAAGGCGAAACATGTCGAGCAATATGGTTCAACGATACTGTATGTTCTACTGCTAACACACATCGTTCGATCCCCCTGGGACGATAGTACCGTTCCCTGTCACCTGTGGCCATGATCGTCCTGATGTGAAGTATCAATACTACTGGCATATTATTGTGACTGTATTAATGTGTATTATTACCACCAATGTAAATGATTTCCCTACCAATCCTGTATCTCATATTCCCCTCATATGGGATATGACTGTTGTATGCTTTTTTTCTTGTTTTTTGATGTTTTTAAATGCATTTTAAAATAAAGTATGGGATTTTATGATACCCAGTGCCTGAAAAGTTCATGTTTCCTTTTTTCGCAATTTTTGACCCAATTTAGGATGTGGCACTTATTACCTTGCCCATACGCCCAGCACACCGCTATCTGGGAGCGTATTTTCCAACTTCTCATTGGCCAAGGTTTGTTAAAGTGTTACTAAATCCAAAACAGTAAAATCAGTCTTTATATGCAGTAAATCGTGCTTGTTGTAATCACTGTATTACCTATGGGGTAATCATCTGCATTGTGTAAAAAGGCTGCCTGATTGTGTCTTCTCTGATCCTCCCCTTTTTCCACTGTCCCCAATCCAATCCATCCCCTGATAGTACAAAGCCTTGGGGGCAAGCTCCACATGCTGAGTTTGGTGTGTTTGGTTAGAGATTTTTTTTTTTTTTGGGAGAGTGCATGTGATCGGCACAGAGCCAATCAGCACTGTCCCCACAAATGGTCAGGGGTCCTGCAGCTTCATAGGACAGTCAGCGGAAAATGAAAACTCCTCCTACAAGCTGTAACCAGACACTGCTAGAAGTCACAAGACTGCTATATACTACTGAAGAGAAAAGGTATTTGGCAGTATATATTTACTAAAATAATTGCATTTCCATGTTGTGTGTACTGTGGGAGACCGGATATAGTGAATGCAGGCTCCTGGGTTTAGCATACCTCCCAACTTTTTTGGGATGGCAATGAGGGAGACCAATAGAAAAGTGTGTAGACTTGGGCACACCCCCTTAAAGGAGAATTATACAAAAGAATGATTAGTTAAACCCACACATATATTTTTTTTTTTACCACTACTATTCCTTTATACTGGCTTTTGAAATGTATAAATGTAGCAAAGGTTTATCACTGGGAAACACTTTTTGAAAGATAAAAAGTGCATTTCATATACAACTATATAGATCAGATCAAAATGAGGGACACATATGGAAAGGAAGGTTCAATATACATAGTTTGTGCAGGTTTTTTCAGAAAGATATGTATTTTTTATATATACTATATTCTCTATTTCAATATAGTCCTTTTTTTTGTCCCATTTGGACCTCTGTATGGATCCTCTAATTTAACCCCCTGCGGTTTGCTGATATCTCCTCCTGGATTACTCTTTCAATATGCTGATTTTGTCCATTTTACATAAGGAGTAGCTTCATTGATGGCCTTCGATTTGTATGCATCTCTGAGAAATGTATGATATGTATACATTTTATGTAAAGATTGCAAAAAAACTGCATTATTTGTAAATAATTTGTTGTTTTCTTTTTTTTTTTTTCAATTTTTTTTTTTTTTTTTTCTAATTGTTGTTTTCTAATTCCATAGTTAGTTTGTATGCTGGACTCATTAAAGTCTCCTGAGGAAGCCAATGGTTGGTGAAACATGTAGAGTTGGAGTTACCGCATACACACATTATATTGTATGATTATTGTGCAATGGTTTTAATCCATGTTTTTGTTTTTTGTTTTTAATTTGTGATGTTTTAAAAAAAAAAACAAAAACAAATTTTTGCTAATTTTAACATTTTTATGATTTTTTTTTTTTTTGGCACCTTTAAAACCCCATCTTTTTGCTACCCAACATTATTATATTTAGCACATGAACACTTTCATTAAAAACCTGGTTAACCTATTTTTAAACTCTGCTATATGAAATCACCACTACGTCACGTTAATTGAAACATCCCTATATTTGTAAGCACACCTGCCAAAGTTTTACATCAGACCAAGGCTAGCAAACATTATACAATTTTCTTATTCAATTTCCTTTAGATTTACCTTCAATTATGTAATGCAAGGGCTGGCCTGATTGCATACAAATTGAAAGTGTTTAGGTGTGGTTTTGGTAAATCGAAAGGAAAATTGAACAAGAAAATTGTATAATGTATGGCCAGCCTGATAAGATTATTGGCTACCATGCACAGCTGCACCAGATTCTGAGTGCACCAGCTTTAGTAGATCTCGCCCTATCGTTATGATGGGGTACCTTAGCAAATGCATTTTAGCAGCTATATATGTGTGTTATGATTCAAAAGTGTAAATGGTACTACAGGATCAGAAGAACACCAATGAGATCACCCCCCTGTTCTTTACTCTTGTGAAGATGTTCACTATCAGCACATGTGCATTGCAGCAATAACAGGAATCCCGGCACACATGAACTCATCCAAAATAAATTATATTACATGTCATCTTGCACTATAAGGAACAAGCTAAGCATTGCAGTCTCTGTTGGCCTTGGTCATGACTACGGCCAACAGAGGCAGATACATGTGAGCTTTTTACTTACGGTGCAAGATGATGTGTAATACAATTTATTTCAGATGAGCTCATGTGTGCCGGGATTTCTGTATCTGCTGCAGTGCGCATGTGCTGATAGCAAACACAGGATTGAAGAACAGGGGGATGACCTCATTAGTGTTCTTCTGATCCTTCTGTATCTGCATTGTTCAGCCAGAGAAGGGAGAGCTTATCTGTGCACCACACTGGATGAGCACAGGGCCAAAGCTCAGCTGTAACAGTGTATCCTTGTATTAGTAAACTGCAGTAGATCCTGACTAGGGATGATCGAACGGTTCGGGTCGACCATCGGTTAGACCCGAACATTGACTGTTCGAAATTCGGCCGAATTTCGAACTTTATGCTGAAAAAGTTTGAAATTCGGCAACCAGAACCGACCAAAATGCAATGGGACAGGAACTGGGCTTTAAAAGCCAGTGATTGGACCAGAACCATCAGTAAAAGCCAATTGAGGGGGCAGGAGGATGCTAGGAATGTGATTGGAGTGACAAGGGGGTCCAGAGGCCAATCAGTAGTGAATACGCCCCCCAGTATATAAGATAGCCCCGCCAAATCTCTAGCCTTGTAATACAGGGATGTGGAAGAGAGTGGAAGCAGTTCTGTTACTCCTGCTTCCATATACACATACACATATATAGGTGTGAAAGTAGCAGAACCCTATGCCTGCGCTAATGAAATTATTTGCAGGCATAGGACTTCGCTCCTATCACACCTATATGTGTGTATGTGTATAAATACATATAAGTGTGTGTGTATATATACTCCTATACAGAAGTTCAGATGTTATGCCTGCCTCCAAAGACCCCCAAAAAATGCCCAAAAAAACGCCTGCAACAACACACCTGGGCGTTTTTGTTGCAGGCGTTTTTGGGGCATTTTTTGGGCGTCTGTGGAGGCAGGCATAACATCTGAACTTCTGTGTAGGGGGTATATATACACACACACATATATGCATTTATACACATACACATATATAGGTGTGAAAGTAGCAGAACCCTATGCCTGCGCTAATGAAATTATTTGCCGGCATAGGACTTCGCTCCTATCAAACCTATATGTGTGTATGTGTATAAATAAATATAAGTGTGTGTGTATATATACCCCTATACAGAAGTTCAGATGTTATGCCTGCCTCCAAAGATGCCCAAAAAATGCCCCCAAAAAAACGCCTGCAACAACACACCTGGGCGTTTTTGTTGCAGGTGTTTTTTTGGGCATTTTTTGGGCGTCTGTGGAGGCAGGCATAACATCTGAACTTCTGTGTAGGGGTATATATACACACACACATATATGTATTTATACACATACACATATATAGGTGTGAAAGTAGCAGAACCCTATGCCTGCGCTAATTAAATAATTTGCAGGCATAGGGCTACGCTCCTATCACACCTATATGTGTGTATGTGTATAAATACATATAAGTGTGTGTGTATATATACCCCTACACAGAAGTTCAGATGTTATGCCTGCCTCCAAAGACGCCCAAAGAATGCCCAAAAAAAAGCCTGCAACAAAAACGCCCAGGTGTGTTGTTGCAGGCGTTTTTAATGGCTCTCTATCAAAAATGACAATTTTTAAGAACTTTTTTTCGTGTGATTAATAGTCCCTGGGGCATGACCCAGAACCCTATGCACTTTTTAGGGGCATTTATTGGGTTTTAGGGCTTCAAAATTGTGTTTTTTGATTACCGAAGTTCGGGTCCCATTGATTTCAATGGAGTTCTGAAATCCGGGCCGAACTTTCGGGAAGTTAGGGTGTTCTGGTTGAACCGAACTTTTCAAAAGTTCGATCATCCCTAATCCTGACTGGCATCTAGTGCTGGCCTTCCTTCTTCCAGTTTGAGATCTGCTGTGCTGTACAAAAGATTAGAAAGTTGATAACAAAAGAAGGACTTTTTTTACATTAGCGGCAGCCCTTCCTGCCCTCTAAAAAGTAATCCCCAGGGATCACTTTTCACAGAGCAATTGACAGGTGATTGGGAGGCCATAAGTTGCCTCCCCACAGAAGAGCCCACACCACTGTACTGCATTCACTTGAATTGGATGCATTTGGTGGGAAGTACTGCTCGTCGAATATACCGGGGGCTTAATTTTTGCCATGTGTACAACCCACTCTGGTAATTGTGTCGGATTGAAGAGAGTTGGGGGGGGCAGTAAAACCGCCCTTCGGTCATATGTGGGAATGAGCCCTAAGGCTAGGGTGACCAGACGTCCCTGATTCCCAGGGACAGTACCCAAACTGAGGACACTGTCCCCGGATCGAGTCTGTCCCCGGTTTTGTCCCTGGATTGGATTTGATCATTCTGTACACAGGCAGAAAGACGGTCTGCCTATGTAAACAAGGCAGATTGCTGTTCTGTCAGTATGGAAGACATTGATCCTGTGTTCCTACGAAGAAGTTACAGAGATCTATGCCTTCCCTTAGTAAAAGCACCTCCCACACAGTGAGAAAACACTTGTTAGGCACACATTTAATCCTTTGATTGCCCTAGATGTTAACCCCTTTCCAGCCAGTGTCATTAGTACAGTGACAGCGCATATTTATAGCACTAATTACTGTATTAGTGTCACTGGTTCCCACAAAGTGTCACTTATTGTCCGATTTGTCCACCACAATATAGCAGTCCCGTTATAAGTCGCTGATTGCCGCCATCGCTATAAAAAATAATATGTCCCTGGATTTCATTTTAAAAATCTAGTCACCTTACCTAAGGCAGGCCATAGATGGAGCGCCCGAAGCATGAAGGAAATGATAAGCATTGGGCATACATGAAATGGTGGAAGAGAGAGAGAGTAGTTGGAGGGGAGGAGTGAAGGGGCTGCACATGCAGACTGGAGATAATAGGAGAAAGGACCCATCTCAGATATGGAGTAGTACAGTTGGTCTGGTTCAGTCTAGACCGATCGGGTAGTGGTAGGGGTCTATGGTCAGTTAGGATAGTCCTCGAGGCAGTGTTTTTGCAGCTGTGGACAGAACCTAACCTTATGGTACCACAGACTCCAAAGTTGTGGGAGATGTCATCGTCAAGGATCTGCAACCGTTCTTTGATCTGGATTGGTTTGACTGTTTTATGTTTTTCTGTTATTTATGGTTTTGTTTAATAAAAGGCCGAACTGGCCATTTAATCCCAATGCTGAGTTAGTGTTGTCATTCAAAGGTAAAGGGGGGTGGTGTTGGGTACTGATCCAGGTAATATGGTTAAACAGATGGGATCTAAACTACCCTAGTAAAGAAAACCGCTTGGTTCCCCCATCAACACAGACAGTGTTGACAGGGGAATCCCTCTCATGGAGCCACTGTGTTCTCCCGGCGAGGGAAGCTGTACCCTACCTATAAAAAAAAAAAACAGCTCTTAGCAATAATCACATGCGAAACCTGGCAGGTTGGTTGTGCCCAAGTTGATCGATCAATCAACTTGGGTACATTTTGCCTGCCCATACATGGTTCGAATCTCGACCGGTTCCTGCTAAACTGGCTGATATTCTAAGCATCTATGGCCAGCTCAACTTTTTGAGCTTTAAGATACAACAGCACTTTTACTACATATGATACATCTGTAATTGTATAGCAGCCTTTGAAAAAAAAAAATTGCCATTATAACCTGTTACCTTTACTGAAGAAAAATATTTTTTCACAGGAATTCTACGTGCAGCCTCCTGGCTCTGACTACCTCCTGCTGTGTACTGAAAAATCTCCTCCTGGGAGACAGATTGCTCAATCAGCACAATGCAGAGAAGTTCTACCATCTCCAAACAACGCCCTCTGATGGTCGCAGTGCCAGTCCATGCTGCTAGAAACACCATTTATCTGCAGTAAAGGTAACTAATCTCATTGGCATTTTTACAAAGTCAGCAGAGACAAGTTCAAATGTATTATATTTAGTGAAAGTGCAGTTATACTTTAAATGCCTGAAGATAAATGCATGTCAGGATGAAAATACATATGTTCAACACAATGACAGCATACTCTGATTAGGTTCAAATGACACGTTTCCACAGAAGGTTCCTCTGAAACGAAAATGGATTCTCGGAAACTGCTAGCTGCACATAATTTGGAGGTATTTTTTTTTAAGCGCAAGATATAAATTGACATTATTGGTTGCCATGGTTAGCATGTACAATTTTTTTTTGTTCTAGTTTTTAGGCTTGTTAGGCAGGTCGGAAACATTCAAAAGGATAGGACAATCAAAAGACACTTGTATGTACCAATACCATCAACTACCTATCTACAGCAGTTGGAGCAGGGATCCTCAAACTGCGGCCCTCCAGCTGTTGCGGAACTACACATCCCTTGAGGCATTGTAAAACTCTGACATGCACAGACATGGTTTGGCATGATGGGATTTGTAGTTCCTGAACAACTGGAGGGCCATAGTTTGAAGACCCCTGAGTTAGAGAGTGTAGATTAGCCAATAATGAAATGGGTCATGTGATTCTATCAACAGACACCCGTCTTATCAGATATGTCAATGTAAACCCTTACATATACACAGTAAAGTGACTGGCCTCAGGTAATACACAGAGGTGAAACAAATCCTCCTATCCTCTTTTTTTCCTGCATCCATTCAAAGCCCAAAATTCTAAATCTAGTCTGAGCTGTCAGAAAAAAAGGGGTAGAGAGCTGAAGTTACACTCTGCAGAGCTCAGTGAGGAGAGCTCTGAGAGCTGATTGGAGGTAAGGGACACACCCCACTTCACACAGCACAAATTACCAGAGCCGAGGCTGTCAATAAGCTGGAGATCCCTCCCCTACATAAAATTTGCATATATGTATGGCCCTGTGTCGTATTTTTTAGTACATCGCTAAACGCAGCGCACATTTTCCTTTGTAGTTGCAGCTATGTGTATGGCTCCATTTATTCCTATAGCGTTGTGTTTGGATACGTACATAACTATAAGCTGTCTGCATCTAAATGCGTTGTTTAAGACACCCATGTGAATGAGCCTTAAGGCTAAATTCACACTTATGTGAAACCACAGCGATTCCAGACATGTCCGACATGCCCGAAGCTTGAAGGAAATGATAAGCAAAGGGCAAAAATGACAGGGTGGAAGTAAAACCTGGCAGTAGGGAGTTAAATTAGTTGTTGGGATATGAGAGGTCAGGGCTCTTACCTTATTGGCAGAGCAGACGAGGTGATGGGGAGGAGCAGGAGAGAGAGTAGTTGGGGGGGAGGAGTGAAGGGTTTCACTTGCAGACTGGAGATCATAGGGGAAACGTTTCTCCCGCCCACCCTGGTAATGCCGTTTTCTGTTGCTCTGCTAAGGAGGTTTGACATTGGCGGTTGGGTGTCCTTGACGAGGGTCCAAAACAATGTGTTGAACGATAAAATGGTGGGACCCATCTCAGGTATGGATTTCTATGGATGGTCTAGTTCAGTCTAGACTGACCGGCTAGTGTAAGGTGGTAGGGGTCTGTGGTCAGTTAGGATAGTCCTTGCGGCAGTGTTTTGGCGGCTGGGGACAGAACCTAACTTAATGGTACCACAGACTCCAAAGTTGTGGGAGATGGTATCTTCAAGGATCTGCAACCATTCTTTGATCTGTTTTATGTTTTTCTGTTATTTATGGTTTTGTTTAATAAACGGCTGAACTGGCCATTTAATCCCAATGCTGAGTTAGTGTTGTAATTTTAAAGGTAAAGGGTGGTGGGTACTGATCCAGGTATTGCACTTTATATTTGAGTTTGGAGTGATCCATACTTACGTATTTATTTATTTTTATTCACCATATTGCACTTTTGTTAATCAACAACCCATACCAAGAGCTGTTCACTAGCTAAAAGGGTAGCGCAGTAAGCTTTTCTGTTCGCAATCCTAGATCACTAATTTTTAATTTTTAATTTTTAGTGCACCTGATTACATTGCAGCTTCCCACAGACATTATTTTGCACTCCTTGGCGCGAGTATTTCCATATCACATTTCCATATCACAGGTAATATGGTTAAACAGGTGGGATCTGAACTACCCTAGTCATGTGCGGGTTCCCGCATCACATCTGACTCGCAAGCAGTTCACATTGCTCTCTGCGAACCGCTGTGGGTGTCAATGTAATGTTAATGACACCCCCAAATTGCTTCACAGAACGCAGTGCGAAATCGGATGGAATTGGTTTGCTTGATTCAAACTATCCGATTCCAGCGCAGACCAAAAAAGGGTCCTGCACAATTTTGGTGCGAATGCGATGCGATTTCAGCCATACAAACTGTATGGCTGAATTTGCATCGCACACACATCACATGTGATGTGCACAGTAATGTGGTGCGAATCACATTGGATGTCTAGCATTGCATAAGTGTACACCCAGCCTAAAGAAACAAGTATTTGGTAGTTTTGAGCAATCTTAAAAAAATATACAGGAAACAAGTGGCTCAATAATGAAACCTAATAATGCCACAGTGCCTATTGCCAGTACTGTCACAGCATTTGTTTTCACTGTTGCCACCGGAATTATTGCCGTAATTAATGCAGAGCAGGGGGTTCTTATAATGTCTTTGCGATTGTTCTTGTTAATGCCACAGTAATTATTCCTGTTATTGTCACAGTAATTATTCCCGTTAATGCCACAGATGGGGTGTTGACCGACCACAGTGATTTACATGGTGGCTTGGAGTCTATGAAGGTGCTGTGCATGTTGTTGTCATGGCTGTCCTGAGGCTGGAATACATGGGAAGCGGAGAAGGAAGTGCCGGATGACATGAATATTTCACAACACACAGCTTGGGAAGAATGAATGAACAGCAGTAAGGTGAATCATATAACCACAGAGTGAACATTACTGTATATCACAGCCTTTAATGCCCGTGCGATGTTGCAAAATGATAATGACCTGTTACTATGACAACTGCATCCTTGACAAAACTAAATGCACTCGCCGAGGGTGTGATTGTATAACACACATGCCAGTGTAGTGATGAAATCTTTACATGTTTGCAATTTATCCTGTTTCATACATCCTTGGGAAACATATCAAAATGCATCTCATAGATGCAGCTTCAAATAATGTGTATCTGTCACATGATATATATGGTATCATATATCTTTTATACTTATGTGAAGGAACAGTCATTTCTTTCTTTCCTCTTTATTTTTTGAGTAAACATACTAATAAAATGGTTAAAAAAAAAGCATTTTTAAAAATACTATACGTTTAGCCCTCGTTCATATTGGAGACAGGTCAAATCACATGACAAGTCAAAGTCAAAGTCCAATTGGTACAATGCCGACTTTGCAGCACCGCACCAGTTTGCAAAAGTAGTTTCTGCACTACTGTTGTTGATTTCAGGTTCAAGTTTTAAACACTCTCTGGGCTCTGAAGAAGAGGCAGGACCTCGAAATGCGTCAACCATACCTGTGGACCTGTATTCATCCAAGATGAGATACTGTGGACTATACAGTCCTTCATGTGATATACCTGTACCAAACATTTGTTTGTGATTACCTTTCTTTTATCTAATAAATATATTTCTCCTAAGAATAATGCACTAGGCCAGTGTGCCCTCTGTTTCTTGTTTTCAACTTTCATACACATCTGTGCATGAAGCTACACAGATGTCTTGACTAAAGGATTCGGCAACTTGGGTCCTTAAGCATTTGAAAAAAATATGCAGACTGCGTGACATGGGTTTAATACGGCCACAGCAACCAATTTATTAATCAAAGAATAAATAACATCACATTTAACATAACAATAAGTAAAAAATTCAACAATTAACTTCTAACAATGCCCAACAACAAGGGGTCTTTGGGTGTTCTTAAAGCACAATTTTAACTGTAATCGTCTATGTCCTCAGCTGCGCCCCAACCGGCTCCAAGACGTTACGACCTCACACATACTTCCAATTTTTTCCCCCCAGGGGACCTAGCTCCTGAGAGAACGACCACAAACCAAATGGGGAGCACCATACCCTAGATAGGCCCCCATCATTAGGTAAAATGTAAGTAATCACTAACCCCACAAAGACCCCCTGACCCGCCAACTGCTGTGACAAAACGCGCAACAGACATAATCATGTATTTATTTATTTATTTAAAATGTATTCTGTAATTTTTATTTTTTTTTTGTATAAACTCAAATAGAGTAGAAAAACACAAAAATATTCCCACAACCCATACTCCTCAGCAACCCTTAACATACAGGGCGGGTGGGAGGGAAGTTATCTATTCTCCTCAATTCTTTGGACTGAACCCATAACCACCTATCTGCATTGACCCTCATATCTGCTCCCTGTCCATCCAGCCTTTTCCTCCAATCAGGTAAGGACTACTCCCCCTGCAACCCCTCTGACCTAGCTGACCCTGTTCCTCCTTAAGTCATGCCGCCCCTTCGTCCATTTTCTCCTCCGGGCCTCACTTTCAAGTAGCACCTGAAATCACACTGACCTGCTACTTTGAAATCGTGATACTTCAAGTGAAGTAGCACAATTTCAAAGTAGCATCAATGTAAACCAGGGCTTAAAAAAAAAATTGTTTTGTTTGTTTGGGGGTTGATTTCTCCTAAAAATATATTTTACATTTCTATAATAAAATTTTGTGATTTTACCCAATATGTCGCCTCTCTGTGGCTATTATAGTCTGTCATTGTAGGATCCTGGGGGCTTTCCCCAGTATTTACCTAACATATGTGTTGGTTAAAAAAAGTATTTTTAAAAATACTATACCTTTAACCAGTTCTCAACTGCTCTGCGTAGATATATTGTGGCAGGGCGGCCCTCCTGTGTGAAGTTACGTACCTGTACGTCATTTTATGATCTGGGGCTGGGGCGTGTGTGAGCCAATCAGCTTCAATCATGTTTGCCGGCCCCCGTCGATGGTTGGCGAGAAAGGCAGAACGGCGGTGTGCCTATGTAAACAAGGCAGATCACAGTTCTGTGAGAGGGGAAGATGGAGATATTGTGTTTCTGCTAAACAGGAACAAGGATCTCTGTCTTCTCCCATTCAAAGCACCTCCCTAACACAGTTAGCAAGCACTCCCAGGGAACACATTTGACCCTTTGATTGTCCCTGATGTTAACCCCTTCCCTGCCAATGCCATTAGTACAATATCAGTGCATATTTTTTTAGCACTGATCACTGTAGTGTCACTGGTCCCAAAAAAAGTGTCACTTATTGTTAGATTTGTCTGCCACAATGTTGCAGTCCTGCAAAAAATCGCTGACCGCTGCCATTACTTGTAAAAAAAATGAAAACACTAAAATTCCATAAATCTATCCCACAGTTTTTAGATGCAATAGCTTTTGCGCAAATCTATGCTAATTGGGATTTTCTTTACTCAAAACATGTAGCAGAATACATATTGGCCTAAATTGATGAATACATTAAATGTTTTACATTTTTTTATTGGATGTGTTTTATAACAAAAAGTAAAAAAATATTGTTTTTTTTTCAAAGTTGTCAGTCTTTTTTTGTTTATAGGGCAAAAAATAAAAACCGCAGAGGTGGTCAAATACCACCAAACGAAAGCTCTAGTTGTGGGAAAAAGGACATACATTTTATTTGGGTAAATTGTCGCACAACTGTGCAATTGTCAGTTAAAGTAACGCAGTGCCGTATTGCAAAAAATGGCCTGGTCAGGAAGGGGGTAAACCTTCCGGGGCAGAAGTGATTAAAGAAAAGCTATCAGCAGCATATTGTTGCAAACGATAACTGTATTTTTAGTAATTATCCTTTACATCCCCCCAAAAATTCCTAAATTGGTCATACATAATATCTCTATACAATATCTTTTAGATCCCTGTTGCTCGACACATGGTCCGTGGGCTGCATTTGGCCCACTTGGGTCCGACACCTCTTAGCGCTTTGCAGAGTCCAAAGCGCTGGAATGTTTTCTGCATTCCAACACCCAGCACTGACACAAAGCTGACACTGTCAAGCAGATTGTTCTCCACTTGAAAGTACAAGTGCAATTACGGGCGAATGGAGGAGTCATTGACACCAATGCTGTGGGTTTATTATTGCAGCCAATGACACCAATGCTGTGGGTTATTATTACAGTCATTGATACCAATGCTGTTTTTTTTTTTTTTGCTGCAAACACTTACACCAATACCATACAAAACCTATGAGCAGCATATTGCTGCACAGTATTACTGTATTTTTAGTAGTTATCCATTATATCCCCCCCCCATCCCACCAGCAACCCCCCAAAAAATTCTTAAATTGGTCATAAACAATATAATCGGTGTATATAATATCTATACAATATCTTTTAGATCCCTGGTGCTCGACACATGGCCCATGGGCTGCATGTGGCCCCCTGGATCCAACACCTCTTAGTGCTTTGCAGAGTCCGAGGCACTGGAACATTTCTCTCTATCGTGAATAATTCTTATATATATGGTCTTTTCCATCGGTGAGTGCATAGAGACTGCTGGTATATGTAGTGCTCCAATCCCACCACCAGTATTATACCACTCTCACCTCACAAGATGGAACGAATATATATCAGGTCAACCACGCTTATCCCTTTGTCATAGGGTTGCTGTGTTCCTCTGTATGGTTCCTTCCTGGTTAGTACAGGTGTAGGAATATCAAAGTGTTGCCATCCTGGGCCAGGCGCCAATTGGATGTGGGTTTCCCCCGCATCCAATTCGCATGTCAGGAGACCGACCGGCTCCTAATGGAGCCGGTTCATATGGCTGAGGAATGACTGCAGAGCAGTTTGCAGAAGGGTTCTGTGCGTCTTCTGGTCCGTTTCAGGTCCGAATTCAGCCAAAAATTGGGACCTAATTCGGACCTAAAATGGTAAACAAGGACGCATTGCTACGAGCTGCTCTGTACACAGTGTGAACCCAGCCTAATACTTTTAGTACTCTCTGCTTATTAAGCTTTATTTTTGTTAAAGCGGAGTTCCACCCAAAATTGGAACTTCTGCTTTAAGGCCTCCTGACCCCCTGATGTGCCACATTTGGCATGTCATTTTTTTGGGGGGTGGAGCGGGTACCTGGATTTGACAGGTACCCACTCCCAGTTCCGCTCGGGCCACCTAGGCAGCTTTGAGCGGAAGTTCTCCTCTCCCCCTCCCCTCCTGCATCTTCTGGTACACATCACAGGTCCCAGAAGATTGCCCGTCCACTCAGGATGCGCAGCACTCTCAAATGCGCAGTATGGACCCGGCTGTGAAGCCGCAAGCTGTCACAGCTGGGTGCCCACACTAGTGATGCCGGCGCTGCAGGGAAAAGAGGGAGAGAACCGAGGCTCCCACCGGCTGCATCGCTGGACCGTGGGACAGGTGAGTGAGTGTGTGTTTATTAAAAGTCAGCAGCTATACTTTTTGTAGCTGCTAACTTTTAATAAACACAAAAACGGGTGGAACTCCGCTTTTAGACTTTGAAAATTCACTCAAATAATAAATGATAAAAATTGCCTGTACAGTATGTCTCCAAATTGATGCAGCCTCTGTGTACCTCTGTGGATCTCCAACAAATTGGTGTTCCACTCACTTCGAGGTTGCGGTGTGATGTCGCCGTCTCCTCTTCTTAAGTGTTACGCCACTATGTCATGTGACATCAGGGGTCATGTGACATAATGACGTAACATGGGCTAGCACTGAGCTGCACACAGGATGCCCATTTAAGTGAATTGACGCACAATGGCTGTACAGACTCACCTGCACAGCCAGGTTTGACAGGTACATAGGGATGGGTGCATGCAGGCTCTGCATTTGGGTCTGTGTATCCGTAACTGCGTACCTCTTAAACCTAGCTGTGTGGGTAAGTCTGTACAGCCGATGCATCTCCATTACCTTAAATAGGCTAAATAGTAAGAAAAGTAAATGGCTGCACATTGTACAGGGCTGAGCACTCATGTAAATGATCCCTATGAGTGGGCAAACTGTGCCCATACTCTGCTAGCAGTATTTACCTGGAATGGATAAACTCTATGTACACAGCACACTGTTCCAATTACAAAATTGCATAAACTGTGTGAGGACGTGAACAAAGTAGATTTGTACTGGCAGGCAAGTCAGCAGTCTTAAATCCATTATTATGCACAAAAATGCATTAGGGCCTGTGCCAAAGGGCTTTTGTTCGCACCAGAAAGGTTTTGCATTCTCATACAAGTCTACATCAATCAGGGACTAGCGCCACCATAAGGCACCTTACACAGCGACAGGATGGTGAAGGAGGTAAAATCTGAATTCCCAGCCACTTGTGGGGAATCAGATTTTTAACCATGCTTTACCAGCTTGGAGTGTGTGTACTTTTGTAAATCCAACGTCGACTTTCAATGTGGAAGTGTTACGAGCGGTCATGAAGCCGCAAATCACATCAACAACCACTGCGATGTGTGCCCCTTCCCTGCCATATTTGCCGGACTTCGCTGTTCCATCTGTCGCTAGGAAGGACGGCAGGAGCTCAATGGGCATCCATCCAGTGAGCTTCCCTCCTGTGCGCAGACCAGGAAATTATGTGTAGTGTGGTCCTGAGCTGTCAATCACTGGGATCAAAGTCACTGAAAATACAATTGTAGTCCGGTGCTAAAATACTGGGACCTGCACCCCCTATGTATAGGGAGACAATTGGCACATAAGGGTCATAAAGCAGCTATGTGAGAGTATTGCACCAGGATGGGTGCTTAATGGGCAAATAGACACAACAAAAAAGATCACTGTGATCAGTGCCAGGGAAGCAGCTGATGGAACATGATCTGTGTTCTATCAGTTGCAGTGGAGTACAGGGGAGACATCTGGGGTCTAATAGACCCCAGATGTCTCATGAAGAGTACCTTACACCTATATGCTATTACATAGGCTCATGTGTACCTCTGCACACCTGATGACCTGTAGGTCCTTTTTAAAGCATTGTCTGTGAAAAAATATATTTTACATGTTGGGTATCTATTTACTCAGTACAACCTCATCTTTTTTATTTTACAAAAAAATTGGGTAATAAATTGCAATTGTGTGCCTAAAAACGAACTTAAGTGTATTGTTTCCTAAAAAAAAATTAACCTTCGCCTGTGAAGACAAAAATCCTTGCACCGATCCTGGCAGGAAAGCATGAAAATGCTTGAAGCAAGTCAAATACAATTCAGAACGAGGTCAACTTACATAATGTCACAACTGCGTGTAATGCAGAAATCCCCCTTACACATATATCTTTATAAGTATTTAAAATAGAAATTCTGACAACGCAGAACAGGCAATAACATTCAAAGAAATTGCAAAAAAAGGAAGGGGAGCTTAAAAAATACATATAGTACATAGTAGCAGCAGGAATTAATAAATAAGAAATAAACTCAAACAGAATATGAAGATAAGCATAAAAATTACAAAGCAATTCAAAACAGCTCGACTGAAGAGCAGACTGTATGAAAAATGAAGCGGATGCTAAATATTCTGAATTGTTTGTAATATCCTCCAAAGACCAGACATTTCAAAGCTATTATATAATCTGGAACAGAGCATGACACAATGACACAGAAGAATATAAATCAGACCTAGATCAGTATTTTCAAATCCTGTCCTCTGTGGACCATAAAGAGAATTGAAATTCAAAGTTAAACGTGAGAGGAGGTGAGTATGTAAAACGAGTCTGAATAGTGGCCTGTACAAAGCTAACCAGGTGGTAGCACATGAAAGCCATATTAGTGCAGAGTGAACATCCCCTGGGCCTTATTGTAAATTCCAAACCAGGCTCCCACCACACTTATGGCAACTGCTTTATCTGCCAAAAGTATTTGTAGCTCTGTTCAGACAGTCTTGTGATCTATGCCTTAAGCTGTACTCCAGGCAATGAGATGCATACACAGATAAAAAAAAAAATCACACAAGGGATCTGTTTTGCCTGTGAAAGGATTTATCTTTCTGTCCACCCAGTCCCAAGAATTGCACAGCTTTCCTACACTGCACTGCACTGCACTGCACTGTCCGGCAGGGGAGGAGACATGATTATATATTGCATTAAGTAAAAGTAAATGCAATTAAAGGTGAAGCGGGGGATTTGAAAAAAAAAAAAACACAAAAAAAAAAAATAAGCAGACCAAATACAAGAGCAAACACATGACCCCCCTCCCCCCACAGCACTCACTGGAGTGCCAGATTGGAGAGGGGATAGAAATTCTGTATATAGCCCTAAAGACAGTGCACAGTTCACATGGGCTTTGCTGCTTAACTGCAGATAAGAAACAGGAAACTTTATTCAGGGAAAAGTCAGAGTTCTATCAAAGATGCAGCTACAAATGTATAAACACTGCCATCTACTGGTTAAATACTGATGTACAATAGTTGTTGCACAAAATATAGTTTGGTATTCCAACACCCTCACTCAACAATTACTCCTTAAAAAGTATTAGTCCCATTTCATATCTCAGTTCTATAAATCTGTTTCTTGTAAGCTGTTTTGTCAAGTTAGAAGTCTTTGCATGCCATCCAATGAATCTAGCTCTAGTTTTATTGCTATCCAAGCAACATAGGACATACTTTTGGCTGGGGTGACTTTATTGCTTCTGGTGGAGCCTCTTTTGACATGGTTTCTTCTTTACAGCATTTGGATTGTTTGTGGTAATTTCTATTTCTGTGTCACTTTGTTGCTTATCTTCATGTGACACGTGGAATTTCCCTTCAGTTTGAGGTGTTTGTGTTACTTCATGAAGTTTTGAGCACACTGAGGTTTCATCGACAATTACTCTTCTACTGATGGTTACCTTGTTTGTGTCTTAGAATTCTGCATCCCTTTTGAGATTCACTATACTTTGCGTATCTGTGCAAGCAGTCCATTTTGTACACTTTTATTTTGGGATGTGTACATAGACTTTGCTTGCAAAAATATTAGATGGTTTAGATTCAGGGCTTTTCTCTTACACATTTCATATGGAGTTTTCTCAGTTGATTTTCCTGGTAGTCGATTTTGGAGATAGCATGTGGTCATAATTGCCTCCCTCCAAAGTGTGGTTGACATATCTGATTCAGGTTCTTCCTCTTTCTTATAGAGTATGGTTCATTCTTTCTGCAACCCCGTTTTGTTCTGGGTTGTTTGGTACAGTAAACCAAAAAAAAAAAAAAAAATGGGCAAAAAGTGTCACCAAATAGTAAAAAAGAATAATTTCTCAGTGACAGCTGCACTCACAAAATGTCTACATAAACATTATACATATTAATATTATTGAAAAAACGTGTTGTGCTATCAATATACAGTGCATAAATTCAATCAAGTAAAAAATTCATATATGTCAAAATCTGTAAATAAAAATGTGTTAAAAAACATTCATAAATAATCCAGTAAAGTCCATTAGAAAAAAGAAGAGAAGTGCTCTTGTTCAAAAATTTCTTTTAGATTTATGTATCAACAATAATTCATATTTCAGTGATGAAAGCAAATCTTCACACCCAAAAGTGCACACCCAACTCTCAAGCCGCTTACCAGCTACTCTGACCCCCAAGATGGGGTCTGGCTGCTCTTTATCCCAGTATCCCTATGGGATGGCTGGATATCAGGAGTCAAGATTCCAGGATGGGTTACCATACAACCAGGATGTGCAACAGTGGGCTCAGCTACTCTGACCCCAGGATGGGGGCCTGGCTGCTTTTTATCCCAGTATCCCTATGGGATGGCTGGATATCAGGAGCCAAGGTTCCAGGATAGGTTACAACCAGGATGTTCAATAGTGGGCTTAGGAAAAGGGAGAGATAAAGGAGGAGCTCATAGTGTAGTAATGTATATGTGTAGTAATGTAGTGTAATGTAAGGTAGTTTGAAATAATATGCTATGCTTTTTGAGAATCACCTGTGTGTTATCACCTGTATATTCAGTTCCATTGTCTGTGTGCACTGCGCATTTAGCCTAATTTGTTGCTTACTTGAGCCAAATACTGTTCAAGTTTCTCTGGTACTTCACTTTTGTTGTGTAACAGATATAGTGTAGTATACCTGAAGGATCATCTATAAAAGGAGTACATTTTTCCATTGGACCACAAAGATCTGAATTAGTTAAGTCTACAGGTTTCTTAGCATTGCTGTTACTCTGCTTTGGAAAGACTTTCCCTGTAATTTTTTACTTTTATACAACTAGTGGATTCCATTTGTTGATCACATGGATGCATTTTTATTCCACTTGCACAGTCATTCTCAGTTAATTTCTTAATTATGTCAGGACTTCTGTGTCCCAGTCATCTGTGCCATGTGTGATTGCAGTTTGAATGTTTTTGGCAGTTTTAACCACCTCATTGCAGTTCAGCTGATACATTTCATCTGCAATTTTAGCCTTTGCAAGTAAGATATCCCTTTTGTGATGGCACAACTGGTCATCTTGGAAGGTCGCTACATTGCCTTGCTTTGTGAGCTACTTCACTAACAAAAGATTTGTTTCAAGAGCAGGGACATAGAGACCATTTTTCATAGGTATTTTTCTGGAGACAGTCTGGTATATAAGACAGTAAAAAACTGTCTCCTATTCCTTCTGATTCCATTATTTGCCCATTAGCAGTGATGTTTTTTTTCTGTTTTACTCTGGTCAAGATGAATAAAGAAATTTCAGTTTCTTCCTTCACACTTTTAGGCTTTTGTAGTTTTGTTTGTTTTTGCATTCTAGTTTTCCATATTCTGCAATCTGCTTTTAAATGACCTTGTTTCTTGCGCACAAAACATTTAGGTGTTTCTTGTTGTATGTTTCTGTTTTTATTCCTATTTGTCATCTTTAAAGCAGACTCTGCGACAGAAGCAGCAGCACTAATAATGCTTTCTGTTTTATGCTTATATTTATCCACATGCTTGTCCTTAACATATTCCAATGTCAGTTCATCATCTGGACATGCATTAAGTGCTGTGACAAGCTTTTTATAACTTCCTGGTAAGCCACTGAGTAATAGTGCTGTGACATGAAAATCGTTTCTTTTTTCTCCTATACCTCTCAGGCAATAAACCATTTCCAAGTTGTGCCTTATGTAACTCTGTAATTCCTGGCCGTTCATCAGCTTGGTTTGGTATAGCTTTCTAATCAAATACAGTTTATTGGTGAGATTAGCTCTTTCATGCACCTTTTGTAATCCTTCCCACATTTCTTTAGCAGTTTCACACTTATACATGTATTATTTAATCATCTTCTATGCTCAAAGGGGATGTGCTTTTCCTCTATCCACTCATCTGAAGGGTTTTCTGGCCTGACTTCATTTATACATTTCCATGTACCTTCTTAAATTAGCAGTATTTTCATCTTTAATTTACAATGTAGTTTTGGTTTGTCAACTTTGCAAATGAAAGCTTTGTTGCAGCTGTGTTACTGCCCATTTTATTGTATTCTTCTGCAGTCTTCTTTCTGTTGCTGTATCTTATTTTCTTTAGCTGGCTATGACTGGGTTCTCAGCATTTTTCTGGGTGGGTGGACTATGCCTGGGCTCATAACCTGTTAGAAATTCTAAAAATATACACAATATATACACAGCCCTACAGAACGGACAGTGCACATGGGCTTTGCTGCCTAACTGCAGACAGGAAAGAAGAAACTTTATTTAGGGAAAAGACAAAGGGATGCAGGTACAAACTGTATTTACTGGTTAAATAATATATCTGAACTAGATACTGATGTACAGTAGTTGTTGCACAAAATGCAATTCTGTATTCCAACAGTAAGCACAGCTGGCTTTGGCTCTCAGCCATGCACTGAGAGACTGAGCCAGCTGCCAATCCTGACTCTGGGTCACAAGAGAGAGCAAAAGTAAGTGCATTGATGTGACCCACAAGTGAAGTATGGCCAACAAAGCTTTAGTTATACTTCTCTATTAAGTAGTACTTACAGGTCTCCCCCACACCCACAGCCTCTGACTGGATATTGAAAGGAGAAACAGCACAGTGTTGGGTTCTTCTCTCTCAGTTTGCTTTCTCATCTTATCAAGATGCTTCGTGTCAGCTCCAGAACTGATTGGCTCTTTGTGCTGCTTTTTCCCTTTTCAATCTGATTTCTGCTGTACAGGGATTGCAAAAGGCTGGTACCAGGTCAAATTCAGGTACTTACACAGTTAGCATTTAAAAAATAAATTTACAAATTTGATATTAAATACAGCACTGCTTTTATTTGTGTCTTTTATCTATGCTTGGAGTTAAGCTTGAAGAAAACAGTCTACACTGTACTTTAATAACCCACCTATGCATTCTCAAAGTGGTAAACCAATGGCTCCAGTGTGTTTATAAAGGTAATAATGAAGCCAGCAGCACCAACAAAGAGTCTTCACTTATCCGAAAGTTTTATTGCATGTGCACAAATCAACATTTTGGGGGACACAGAGCCCCTTTAAAAAGGTATACAAAGGTATCTGCCTAAACAGTACTGCTGCATCTTGGGCTCCCTGCAGGCTACACTACATGTAGGCAGTACAGTCTGGTCCTGGGAAAGAAAAGGGCTATTTAGCTTAGAAGATTTTGGCCCAGGATAGGTGAGTATTCAAACAAGGGATTAAGTGTAGTTAGAACTAGACAGTCCTAGGTAAAGAAATTTATATTTTGCCCTATGGTTTTGGCAAAGTAGAAATAAGACATATTTATAAGCATACAAAGCTTTGTTGCCTTCTTTTCCGCTTTAAAGTCATTATTTATTATGTCTGGGAATTCTGTGGCTACTGTTGAGTTTTTATCAAAAGCTTGAATTTTTTTTTTTCATCTGCCTGACCTTAGATCTGAGACATGGAGGCGAAATTACAGAAAAAAAAACCCCCATAGGAATACATGAAACAGTCTGTTGTCTGGCGTGACTGGTAAAAGAGGACAAGATGACAAAGGTCTATGATTTAGTCACTCTCTGATGTAAATGCCATTTCCTTGACCTAGACTTTCCTATTCATGCTAACTAGATTCTAAGAGTACCCATGCACAACTTATGTGATGCAGTCTGATGCTAAAAAGCAATACATTGTAAATTAATGACGTGGAAAAACAAAATTCACAAACCGAAAACTATATATGTATATTGGGAAAAAAACTGTTTATGACTAGCCCAATAAGTGCACTTCCACACTCTACTTTAAAAAAATTCAAAACGAATTCTAATATAGTGAATTGCCGCATGCCACCACCATTAATGTAGTATTAAGCTGAAAATCAAAACTTAATATTTTGCAGCTGATCAAATCCTAGATGTGGTGCCTGCATTAGTTTGGCATCATTCTAGTTTTTTCTCATTAGCCACATCTTCCTTTGGCCATAAGGCTCCATTCACACCTGAGTGTATCCATTTAAGCTTTTTTAAAGCTTTTTAGAAGTGTGTTACACAGTTTTTATAGCTTCAGGTGTTTTTGTTTAGCCAATAGAAAGCACTAGGGGGAGGAGAGGGAGAGGAAATTAGAGGTGGAAAGCTGCTATTTAAATGTTTTACAAGCGTTTTTCCGCTCAAGTCAGGCATTTCTATTGCAATCTATGGGGCCAAAAACGCTTGTAATATGCCAAAAAGATCATGTACTTTTTTGAGCTTCAGAATGCTCATTTGTCTGTTTTTTCTCTTTGTTTTCACCTGTGATCTAGCCAGTAACATACCTTTTGACTAAGGGCTCTTTCACACGGTCCGCCTCCGTAGGCAGATCCGTGCTGCTCAGCGGGGATCGATCCACCGATCCCCGCTGAGTCGGCGTATGACAGCTCCGTCTCCGCTTGCAGTGCGGAGAGGGAGGTGTCACAGCCCCCGCTTCTCTCTATGGGGGATCGGATGAGAGCGGACCGCCTGTCCGCTCTCATCCGATCCGATACGATCCCCAGGACGGATGGAAAATAGGGTTTTCATCCGTCCGGATTTCACGGACAGGACCGGATGCGGATGGCAGCGGGTGTCAGAGGACATGTCACCGCTGACATCCGCTGCTCCATAGGGCTGAATGGGAATCCGATCAGATCCGCCTAAAAAACTGACAGGCGGATCAGATCGGAACGCCCGTGTGAAAGAGCCCTAAAGGTGGTTCCTCAATCTATGGAGGAACAGTGTAGACACTCTTGGGCAGCATTGTCTGAGGAGGGTTGTGTTAGGTGGACTAGTCGATTTAGATGAACCTTACATAAGTGACCAACAAATTAAAGCCTAAATCCAGCCATACATGGATCGAATCCTGGCTGGTCCCTGCTGAACCGGTCAGAATTTGATCCTTATAACACACCTCCTGACTAAAGGTGGTTCCTCAATCTATGGAGGAACAATGTGGACACCCTTGGACAGCACTGTCTGAGGAGGGTAGTGTTAGGTGGACTAGAAGATTTAGATGGACCTTCCATAAGTGACCAACAAATGAAAGCCTAAATCCAGCCATACATGCGTCAAATCCTGGTTGGTGCCTGCTGAACCGACCGAGATTCAATCCATGTATGGACAGGCTAGTTGTACTGAAGTTGATCTATCAATCAGATAGAATCAGATTTTTTGCATGCGGTTGCTGCCGGTGGCTATTACATTAGCAGTAATAACTGTTTTCCATGCTGGAAGAACACAATAACGCTTTGTGAGGGATTCTTCCATCAACGCTCACTGTTGTCAGTCAGTGACTGTGACCTGAGGTTACCGGAAACTAAAATCAAATCAACTATTGCTTGCCTAACTCCAGATCCAGATAAAAGTTTTAACTATATGATTAAAAGCACCCCCCACCCCCCTGTAAGCACCCCTTGTCTAACCCATCAAACTTTTACTTTTGCTGCAAACCTTTTTCTGTTAAAAAAAATGTAAAAAACAATAGCAGGATCATCAGGTAAAAAAATAAGTACAAAAACTGCTTTGTTAATACAACTAACAGACTTTATCTTATATGCCATTTTTTAAATTTTGCTTTTAGTACAACTTTAAACAAAAATCAGCTCACGATAATAATGTGATTTCTATACATTTGATAGGACAAACAAAGCTCTTAGGCTGGGTTCACATATATGCGAATTGGATGCGTGTTAGGCCACAACCATATCGCATGACATGTGAATGTGACCGGCTTTCAATAGAGCCAGTTCCCACATGTCCGGGGTGGCCAGGGTGCAGTTTTGAAAAGGGTCCTGTGCGTTTTTGTGTCCGGTTCAGGTGCAAATTCAAGGACAAATCGATTCACACCTAAACCCGTAAACAGAAATGCACCGGACTCTGGACTGCAACCCGCAGCTGGACATGTGTGAACCCAGCCGTAGGTGTTCCCCCAGATAGGCCAGAGAATGCAGTAGTCTCACTGATAGTCACAGACATCTCCAAATCAGCAGACTGATGTCCAAACATTATAAAAACAAAAATCACTTCCAATAGTAAGGTACTGTAATATGTATTAAAAACCACAAAACAGATAAAAGCACTCACATGTTCATAGTGCCTCCAAGAAAATCACAAACAGATAATCCTAAAAACAAGCAGCACATACAGCCTCCCTGGCGTCCTCTCGGTTGATCAGACCAACAAATAGTAAAATGATGATGTAAGCAAAAACCCTGCCAACACATTTCATCAGCAAGAAGCCTTTTTAGGAACACTCTTTTGTCTTTAGGCAGGTCATGTGATACATAGAATTCTCTTCAATACTTTTCTGAGCCCCCATTCACACTTGAGTGTTTTTTCACAACGTTCAAGATGAAAAATCATAAGATTCTCAATAGGCCCATTCACAATTGAGCATTTTTTCACTTGTCGCCTGTTGCATGAAGCTCAAAAAAGTACATGAGCTTTTTTCATAATTTTTGTCCCTGTAGACTTTAATGGAAAATGCTTAATAAAGACGATAAATGCACATTTTTCAGGGACTGCTATTTACAAATTTGTAGCTAAAAATGCGCGATTATGCGCCTCTAAATCGCCTGGCTACACTCACACAAAGTGTGAGTGGGAGCTGAAGCTGGGCAGTCCTCAGTAATACAGAGAGTGTGCCTGATGTGAGGCAGTGCAATCACAGGATGTTTTTAGTCTTTCAGATCAAATCTGGAAAACTGAGGAGATTTAGTGGTGGGAAGGAATTCGTTTATTCGCCATATACAGCTGACAGTTTCTCTTAACTTCTGGAAAAAAAAATCAGATTCTTTACAGACCTCAGTAACTCAAGCTAAGATTTATACACATGTAAATTATTAGAGCAGTAAATCCTTGGCTAACCCTCTCCCATCACATGGTTCCATATAGACAAAGTGGGGGGAGATTTACTAAAATTGGTGCAAAAAGAATCTGGTGCAGCTGTGCATAGTAACCAATCAGCTTCTAGGTTTTATTGTCAAAGTTTAATTGGACAAGCCGAAGTTAGAACCTGATTGATTACTATGCACAGCTGCACCAGATTCTGTGTGCATCAGTTAGAGTAAATCTCCCCAATATCTGAAAACAAAGACTGGAGACTGTCTTTGTTCACTGCTTCAGATTTTCTGGTTCAGGATTACTCTTGCATTGGAGGACCCCTGAGCTGTATTTGACTTATCACTGTGCTTATATTTATAAAAATGAGAAATGCATACATATGTACCTTCAGTATAGACAGTACAAATGCATACATACAGTGCCTTGCGAAAGTATTCGGCCCCCTTGAACTTTGCGACCTTTTGCCACATTTCAGGCTTCAAACATAGATATAAAACTGTAATTTTCTGTGAAAAATCAACAAAAAGTGGGACCCAATCATGAAGTGGAACGAAATTTATTGGATATTTCAAACTTTGTTAACAAATAAAAAACTGAAAAATTGGGTGTGCAAAATTATTCAGCCCCTTTACTTTCAGTGCAGCAAACTCTCTCCAGAAGTTCAGTGAGGATCTCTGAATGATCCAATGTTGACCTAAATGACTAATGATGATAAATAGAATCCACCTGTGTGTAATCAAGTCTCCATATAAATGCACCTGCACTGTGATAGCCTCAGAGGTCCGTTTAAAGTGCAGAGAGCATCATGAAGAACAAGGAACACACCAGGCAGGTCCGAGATACTGGAGAAGTTTAAAGCCGGATTTGGATACAAAAAGATTTCCCAAGCTTTAAACATCCCAAGGAGCACTGTGCAAGCGATAATATTGAAATGGAAGGAGTATCAGACCACTGCAAATCTACGAAGACCTGGCCGTCCCTCTAAACTTTCAGCTCATACAAGGAGAAGACTGATCAGAGATGCAGCCAAGAGGCCCATGATCACTCTGGATGAACTGCAGAGATCTACAGCTGAGGTGGGAGACACTGTCCATAGCACAACAATCAGTCGTATACTGCACAAATCTGGTCTTTATGGAAAAGTGGCAAGAAGAAAGCCATTTCTTAAAGATATCCATAAAAAGTGTCGTTTAAAGTTTGCCACAAGCCACCTGGGAGACACACCAAACATGTGGAAGAAGGTGCTCTGATCAGATGAAACCAAAACAGGACCATTCTGGAAGAAAACCTGATGGAGTCTGCAAAAGACCTGAGACTGGGATGGAGATTTGTCTTCCAACAAGACAATGATCCAAAACATAAAGCAAAATCTACAATGGAATGGTTCACAAATAAACATATCCAGGTGTTAGAATGGCCAAGTCAAAGTCCAGACCTGAATCCAATGGAGAATCTGTTTAAAGAACTGAAAACTGCTGTTCACAAACGCTCTCCATCCAACCTCACTGAGCTCAAGCTGTTTTGCAAGGAGGAATGGGCAAAAATTTCAGTCTCTCGATGTGCAAAACTGATAGAGACATACCCCAAGCGACTTACAGCTGTAATCGCAGCAAAAGGAGGCGCTACAAAGTATTAACTTAAGGGGGCTGAATAATTTTGCACGCCCAATTTTTCTGTTTTTTATTTGTTAAAAAAGTTTGAAATATCCAATAAATTTCGTTCCACTTCATGATCGTGTCCCACTTGTTGTTTGTTCTTCACAAAATATTACAGTTTTATATCTTTATGTTTGAAGCCTGAAATGTGGCAAAAGGTTGCAAAGTTCAAGGGGGCCGAATACTTTCGCAAGGCACTGTATGTACCTACAGTATAGACAGTAGTATGTATACAGCTGGTTTCCAGCATAGTTTTGAACATCACTAAACAGGGACTGATAAACAAACTCAGGTATTGTATATATAAATGATTTGGCTATGTTGCAGATAACTATATGCCACTTACAAGCTATTTTAGTTCTACTAATTGAAATATAATGTTATATAATACAGTAGCAAGTATCACAGTTCCATCACCTGATATTATCACCTTCTTATTCCCTTGCAATTCTATAAGTGGCAATGGAGCTTGAAGAATTTCTTACAGATCTGCTTAGTCAACTTAGTAATTTTAATTGAAATAGTTTAATATATATAAAAAAATTCCATTTATTAAAGCAAAATGTTCACCTCCACCGAACTAATTTTACTGTTTACCCCCTGAGTTTACAAATTCACATACAATTTTAATAACTCTATTTTAGAAATATCTTTTTCTTGTGTTTTTGTTACATCCTGCATTCCCTGTATATGTGAGAATTATGTACAGCAATGCCTGCAAACTCCTGGCATATGGTGATGTTGCCAATGCCATGTGTACCAAATGCTTCAGCCAGGAAATCATAAGGCTTTTGGGGTTTTATTTGTAAATCACAAACATAATGTTTACATGTTACTGATATAAATCATTATGATTCTCTTCTAAATTCAGATGCTGGCAAATCATCCATGGGCTGCCAGCTTAGAATACAAGGAAGTGGTTAGATCACCAAATGTCCTTAGTGAAAATAGTGGCTTGGGACAAAATAAGCACTTGGTAGGTTGACCGGAATGCATGATAATATTAGCTTGCATGGACAGATGATTATGCTTGTGTAGCACCCTTCTAGATGGCTTGCTAGTAGTATCAAGGCACATTTAATTTTTGGCTCCTCTGTAGCCATTGGAACAAAGTTTGATTGCATTTGGTTGTTTTGGGTTCTGCTGGTTGCAGGCTCAACTTCCCCATCGTTTTTAGTGAGTTCTAAAATTTAGTGGGTTGGAAGAGGGAGACCCTGAACTCACATATTCATACAACCTCAGCCAATCCCTGGAAGGAAGAATGACTAGTAGGGGACTGGGGTGTGCATAAATAGGCTAAGACCTAGGACAGCAGGGTCCTAGTCTTGTGTGGAGAAGACCCAGTCTGAGGGTGGGGCACATAACTGAAATCTGCAGAAGGCTATCGGGGTTCCAGCTCAGTGAGAGCTGGGGGACCCATGTTTAAAGTTCCTGGAAGCAGCCTGCAGAAAGTCCACAGAGGATCTGATCTGGAGGCACACAGTACATATGCTGTCTGGTACTGCAGTAAAGCATTCAAGTACCCAGGGCACAATGAGTACAAGCCTGAAAGAGATCCTAGAGAGTGTCCTTCTTCACTCTTGGAAAGACTGCTTCAGATTTGCTGGTTCAGTTTTACTCTTGCATTGGAGCCCCCTGAGCTTTATTTCACTTATCACTAGCTTTAAGAGGGGTTTTACCCTGAAGAGACGGTTATAATCAGAAAGTGTCCTCCGATACATTTTGCACTAATTTGTAGTATTCCAAGGCTCACCCCACACCCTACCCAAGCTTTCAAGCAATACATCTAAAAATGGAACTTCCTGCCTGGTTCTTGTGTAAAAAGAACGAGAAGCTACTGTGAGCCTGGCTGTTTGTTGCCACTAGGGGATAAAACTTGGGACTAATAGCAGGACCCATCCAGGGTCTGTGCGCTACACTCTTTACAATTATCAATAAAATTTTTTACCTCTGCCATGTTTTCATTTTTCAGTACTGGGGTGAAGTTCATATTTAAAGTACAACGTGTATTCCAAAAAAATCTATTTTTTTAATGTTAGATAGAATGTGAAAGGATTGAAAACTTTGTCAAATTTTCAGTGCTGACTTTTCCTGTTGGGAAGATTACCATTTTCTATTGGTCTTGGTCGATGACCATTAGAAAGAAAGTAATGGAAAAAATTATATTTTAATCTTTCAATGGGGGCATTTGTTCTAGTGAAACCTGTCAAACAGGGGATCTCCCTTGCTTTTGAAAGCTATCTTCTCACTTGAATATGTGTCTATAGGACAGGATTTAAAGAGTAATCTCTCCAATGGGGCACAGACAGCAAAAAAAAAGTGTATGTGTATTCCCATTATTCCTGTTCCTTTGCTGTGCAGCCCTGCAAGGCTGACTCCTATTCCTACTGCACACATGCACCCCAGCCCTGGTCATTTCTATGTGGAGCTGTATCCATGACGCCCTCCAGACGTCCACTGTACATGGATTGTTGATAGGAATAATTGGGGCACACATGCACAATAGGACAAGGACCCAGCAAGGACATATTCTTTGCAAAGGCTGTGCGATGGCATGCAGGGCCACACAGCAATGATCATGGAATTGTGGAGGTAGATAAATATTTCACCAGGCTGGCCACAGTCATGGGGTAGGCTTAGTTAAAGAAGAATCCCACCTTTAGCAGAGATGCCACAAGGAATCATGGGGCTAAAATAAAAGGATAAGGGTGGGATAAACTTTCGCATACTGATGTAATATTTTTCATAATAGGGAAACACATAATTATTATGTCTGTTTTGTATTTACACCAAGGGAAAGAAAGGAGGACAACACAGGAGCATATACTGCAAAAGTACGTCATGAGAGATAAGTACTGTTAATGGTCACTCAGCCGCCATTCCAACCTCCACTTAGAATGGACTTGTTTATGCTAGTTTCATTAAAGGGGCAGACGGACTTCCGGTTCCGGCGCCAGATGTGAGGGAGCAGGAAGTAGCGGCTCCGGGTACATCTGCGTAAAAAATCCTCTCCACTGCCCGATCGGCTCCACCGCAGCAGCCCCCGTACCTCCGGTCAGCTAGGGGAACCTCACATGGACAAATTCTTGGTCCACGGACCCTCCGCCGCTCACTCCCCGCTACACGCAGGCTCTTCTCCCGCCGCCTCACAGACTGACAAGATGGCGGAGGGCGCGGCTCAGTCTCTCAGCCAGCATCCGCCTGGGACCAGCTACGCTGCGGTAGCGGCTACCCCACAAATGACCAGTGCGGTATCACCAGAGCACTATACGGGAATAGCACAAGCTGTAGCTGCGCTTCTATCCCCCACAATTACCGAGGCAGTGGACAAAGCCATGGCAGCAGGCATTGCACAGATAAGGAAGGACCTGGGAGAACACGCGCTGCGCCTCACTAACCTTGAGAGCAGGGTGTCAGAAATTGAGGAGGAAACTCAAGCCTCTTTCCACACCGAGAAGCAATTCCAGCAAACACAGCAATACTTATTAGAAAAAGTGGATGACCTGGAAAACAGGTCTCGCAGAAATAACCTGCGCATAATAGGCCTTCCGGAGTCTTATGGAGCAGAATCCCTGATTGACCTGTGCTCTCAACGTGTCCCCCAGGCCCTGGGCATCTCTGCCCCATGCGTGGTTGAGCGTGCGCACCGAGTGGGACTCCCATCAAATGAAAGGCGCACACCACGCCCTGTGATTGTGAAGTTTCTCAATTTCGCTGACAGGAATAATTTGATGAAATCCTATCGCAATTCGAAAGCTCTGCAAGTTGATGGGCACAAACTATTACTGTTCGCTGATTATTCACAAGAGGTCTCCCGCCGTCGCAAGGCCTTACAGCCAATATGCAACGCCCTCTACCAGCAGGGAATTAAATTCACACTGGCGTACCCTGCGACGCTTCGGTTTACGGACCCTTCAGGCTCCTCTAAAGCTTTCACACACCCTGACGATGCTTGGGATTATCTTAATTCCCACCTGAGACTCCCAATGGACACTTCAGCACCGCCGGCACAACGCTCCGTCAGGCAGCAACAGTCCAGGGACCAGCGAAGCCCGCGTGGGGACCCAGCCAAAAAGCTAAGACTTACGGACCTCTCTGGAAAGTACCACTCTGCATGATCGCCAACTTAGGTACACCTCCAGCTCTAGATGCGCAGCTCGTCCTCACGTTTGCAGCAGTATTGTCATGATGTTACTCCCGACCTTGCGGACCTCAAAAGACCGCTATCCGGAAGGATTCTCATCAAGCTGTCCTATGCCTAGCAGCACCCCTCTACTTCTTCATTCTCGGGTTAGGTATCCCCTGATCACCACCCTTCAATTGACTTCCACAGTTTGCTATGTTTACCTGACAGTTACAGGATGATTATCTGAAGTTATTTAACTGACTGTTTTATTTTCTTTTACTACTCACCTCCTCACAGGGTGCTACCGAGGTTTGTCTGCTCCGACACAGCAAGATATGACCACTTTGTTGTTGGAGATGCCTGGCTGGGTTTTCATCTATACCCCATCTAATCGTGAGTGTGTCTGCGGTTATGCCGCTCGGGCCTGCACTTTGACCTTCCCCGGTAGCGCTACTGTAGGTGGTTGTCACATGTGGGAAGAAGTGAAGTTCAGGCTTCCATGGGCTCGCGAGTGCCCTAACTATGCTCTGTATTGTTATATTTTCATTGTACAAGTCTTGCCAATTCACCTTCTACCCCCCCCCTCTATTTCCCTGCACCATCAAACATGCCCTAGCTACACATCTACACCATCGCTCGGCCGTCTGAACCGTGTCACTGCAATCGAGGTTAACACTATAAATTCCTTCCAAATAAGTCTACTTAGATCAGAATATGGTTAAATTAGTAACATGGAACGTGAAAGGCCTGCGATCCCCCCATAAACGAATGGCGATTCTTCGTCATCTGAAACGACTCCGAACGGACATTGCGGTCCTACAGGAGTCTCATCTCTCTGAACAGGATTTTATACGCATGAAGAAACTCTGGGTTGGCACAGTAATAGGTTCCCCCGCAGTTAAAGGTAAAGCGGGCGTTCTCATCCTTATACATAAAAACTTCCCCTGCACAGTTTTATCTTCCACCACTGATACAGAGGGTAGATTCATCGCACTGACCTTATCCTCAGGACAGCGGGAATGGACACTGGCTACCACGTATGCACCCAACTCACCATCTAATCAATACTTTCAAAAATTGGCTTCCCAACTGGCACCTTTCCTCCATGCCCCCCTAATCCTTGCGGGAGATTTGAACGCGGTCATGGACGAAAGGGAGGACAGGTCCCGTCCACTACCTTACAGTTCACCTGATCGACCTGCCCATTCTAGCCACCTATCCGATTTTGCAGAACATGCCCAACTCACTGACATTTGGCGTCTTTTCCACCCCACAGACAGAGACTTTACATTCTTCTCTAATCCCCACAGCTCCCTTTCCAGGATAGACTATTTCTTTGTTAACTCCCTGTCTCAGCCTTTAATTACGGACTCCACGATTCACGATTTGGTGATTTCTGATCACGCCCCTGTATCCGTAGATCTTTTGGAAGCATTCCCCAAACCTCCTTCGAACAGCTGGCGTTTTCCCTCATTTTTGGCACATGATGCTCGATTGGCAACCATTATAGAGGAAACTTGGAAAGAATTCCAACACACTAATGCCTCCCACGCCTCAAACCCCACCCTGTTTTGGGAGACGGGGAAAGCTGTATTAAGGGGACGCATCCTCTCTTACGCCGCCGGCCGTAAACGGGTCATAAAAAAAGCATACGCTGAAGCCAGTGCACGGCTACGCGATGCCCACTTGGCACTGTCGCAATCAAACACGCACTCTCACAGACAACTCTGGCAAGAGGCTAAACTGAATTTTGACACTTGGGCGGCAGCACAGGAGAAATTGTATTCCTCTATCCAAGATCTCCAATACCATAAGTTTGGTAATAAACCGGGTAAATTGCTATCTAAGATATGCAAGGGATCTTACACCCCCACACACATCACAGCGTTAAAATCCAACACAGGGGTCCTGACCACATCCCCAACTGAGATAGCTGACTCGCTATCCAATTTCTTCTCCGACTTGTATAGCCTGGAGAGTCATGACGTACAAACAGCTACATCTTGGCTGGATTCCATTACCCTTCCCACTATTGCGGACGATCACCTTTCCTCCCTAAATGCTCCAATCTCGTTGGAAGAAATTAGATCCACCATAGCACGACTACCCCCCGGTAAAGCGCCCGGTCCCGACGGATTCACTTCCGATTTCTACAAAGCGTCCGTTGATGTAATTGCACCGACTCTTCAGTCTCTTTATCAGCACGTTCTAGAGGGCCATCCTTATTTTCCAACGGGTCTACAGGCACACGTCAAACTGATACCAAAACCCGGTAAGGACCCAACCGAACCTGGCTCCTACCGCCCCATTTCCCTTTTAAATTTAGATGGTAAAATTTTATCAAAAATAGTTGCTAATAGGCTTGCACCTATCATGCCCACGTTGATTCACCCTGCCCAAGCCGGTTTCACTTCCGGTAGATCCGCCACGGCCAATATCAGAAAAGTTCTGGCGGCTCTGGAGGCGTCCCAAGCTAGCCCCACATCCGACATGGCGATTATCTCCCTTGATGCCGAAAAGGCCTTTGATAGGGTGGACATTGCATGGCTTCAATTGGTCCTTCAACGTTTTGGGTTCCAGGGCCCTTTTGTCCACCTTATCACAGCAATGTACACAAACCCTTCAGCTTGCGTGGTGGCCAATGGTCATATTTCTGCACCGTTCTCTTTACGTCGGGGAACCAGACAGGGATGCCCACTGTCCCCTCTACTCTTCAACTTAGCTCTGGAGCCCCTAGCTAGGTATATTCTAAAACACCCCGACCTTCATGGTATTCCCATAGGTAATTCAGATTTGCGCATAACCTTATTTGCTGATGATATACTCATATTTACATCTGACCCTGTCCATGACTCCAAATTGGTACACAAAATCTTTAATGACTTCCAACTCTGTTCAGGTCTCAAAATCAACTTCTCGAAGAGTGAACTCCTTCCTCTCCGACATGCGGCTCATAATCCTTGGCCCTTCACCCCTCCCTTTACTATAGCTAAAACCTCTATCAAATACCTGGGCATCAAGATTGGACGCACCCCGTCCTCCATATACAATTTAAACATTCCTCCCACTATATCCAAAATTATCTCCACTTTAGAAACATGGATGGGCCTCCCTCTTTCCCTCTTCGGCAGATGTCATTTATACAAAATGGTGGGCTTTCCCAAGCTGCTGTATCCTCTCCAGACGATACCGCTTTTGGTGAGGCATGTTGACATGCAAAAACTGACTAAGGCTGTCACCGCCTTTCTGTGGCAAGGCAGAAGGCCTCGTATTGCCCTTCAGAAATTGTATCTGCCGAGGAGGGAGGGAGGGGTGGCGCTTCCTAACGCCCGTCTCTACAACCTCGCCTGTGTGTTTAGAGTGGGGCTAGACTGGATTGGCAAAACTTCCAGATACTCTAATCTTATGCTTGAGTCCCACCAAGCCTCTCCTTACGACCTTGCAGCCATCCTTCATTGCAAGCACAGTGAACTACCACCCGCATTGAAGAACAATGTCCTTTTCAGAGACACTATTATAGCTTGGAGGGAAATACATCGCAAAACTAAATCTTCTCACACCATGTCTCGACATCTGCCTATCTGTGGTCATCCTCTTTTCACACAGGCACAACGTTACCTGCCGTTCCGGGACTGGTATACACGGAACCTTCGCCATTTCGCACAACTGTTTGACCCTGTCCTGGGTACACCTTTACCCACCTCAGCGATTATGGACCGTTACAACCTCCCCACAGGACACACCTTAGGCATCATGCAGGCTATCAGCTTTGTAGTCAAAACGTGCCCCAACCCTCTGCATCGGTTCCCCCTCACCCTGGCAGACAAGTTCCTGGAAAAAGGCCTTCATAAAATATCGGATATCTACAAAACCCTCCTATCTTCTCCGTCTATCAGCAAATCTTCTTTCCACTCATCTACATGGGATAAAGATTTCCCTAATCCCGATGCCCACAAACTCATCCTGGCAGGGTACCTGGCAACGCACAAAGCCATCACCAATGAATTCTGGAGGGAACAACAGTTCAAAATTATGCACCGCACGTATATGCCATACTCTAGGAATATTCAAAATACACAGTCATTATGCTGCCCGCTATGTAAGACTCCCAAACCTACCCTCGCCCATAGACTTTGGACCTGTTCACACATTTCTACCTTCTGGACCTCAGTGGAAAACTACGTTACAGCTGTTACGGGACTGACCCCTCTGAACGACCCATACCCCCTCCTGTTTGGAAACTTAGACTTTTCCCTTGCCAAACTTCCAAAAAGTCAGTGTCTCCTCATCAAGTCTTATAAGAAGTGGCTATTAACCTGCTACATGATTGCTAAGAGAGCCATTCTGACAAAGTGGATACGTACTTCACCACCGACTTTAGCCGAAGTTATCTCCGGCCTGCAACAACTTCATGGCAGGGAAGCCTTTGAGCTCAAATCTTCTCCTACCCCCACTTTGGATAAATTCAATCGCAAATGGGACCCTTTTCTGCGCACATTGCCGCCTGCAAACATGTGTGGACCACCAGCTGCTCCGACTTGAGCCACCACCTGCATGATCTGATTTACCACCTGCTAGAATGCTATTAACGGACTAACAACACTTGTTCTATCAATTAACTCTGTACTGCTGCAAATGGCTACAACTGTATTCTTGCCTTTCCAACATTGCTGGGAATCCTACTCATATGTGCTTCCGCAAATCGAGTCTCATCACACACCTGTTGGATCTCCAGAAACTCAGGTCTTGACAAGGGTTCATTTTTATGAAGCATTATAATAACCTCCTACACTTGACTACTATGTTTAAGACACCGGCATCTGATAGTGTTATTCAGCTTTTCATGTGATGGTGCTTCCCCCCCCCTCTCTCCCCCCCTTCCCCCTTCCTTCACCCACCTACTCATCCTCAATCTAACCCCATATTCTTCCTATCCTCCCCCCCCCCCAACTTTATGATGTATATTTGCAACCCATTGGTATCTTATCTCTTGACCAGCCTCAAGAAGCTATGTCCAGTATACGCACCTGCCTCTTTCGGAACTGTGGGATATAGCTTCTGGGCATAACCTATTGAATGTTAGAGTTGTTGTTAAGTATTTCAATATACTGTCTATTGTGCATTGCCTTCTTGATAACATGTTTTGTTCATCAGTAGAAAAAATCAATAAAATATGTTTAAAAAAAAAAAAAAGGGGCAGACGAATCCCTGTTGCTCATGCTTGGGTCTCCATATAAACAATGGCAAATCATTTTTATCGTTGCCATGGCTTTGCCCTTGCAATAAATGTAATAATTACCTAAATGATATATTTTTCTCTGATCCCATGGAAAATGCAGTTACGCGCCATCTTCCATTTAACACTGCACTTACAGTAGGAGATTAGCATTTAAAGCCTCCCTTAACTGCCTCTGTTTATATCATTCTAACTACTGTTTCCTCCTTCTGCGATTGTAGCCATGAGCACGCATACATATTTAATCAGTTTCTCTGTCCATTTCATCTCATTCAATTATCCAATGTTAAACCGTGTTGCCACTTTAGTAGAGCTGCACTGATACATATTTAATCAGCCCCCACCATACAGGATGCAGAGGATGGGCTCAGGAACGTCAGTCTCACCACGGTTATTATAGCGAGCTCTCCCCAGAGCACAGCAGGAGGTTCTGCAGGGCAGGGATACAGGGCTGCTGCTTTGTACTCTGAAGATTAAAGCTGGAATTGATTTGAAATCTGTATAGTATAATTGAAGTACAATACGCAACTAATGTTTATGCTGTAATTTGCATTCCTATCTTCTGAGAAAGTGATGTCAGTTGGTATTACAACATGGATGATTTTATTGCCTTAGACCATAGACAGGGTGACGTCCGGAAAAGCAACTTCAAGTCATAGGGCCATAGCATACCCTTTTTAAGACAGGGCTTTTAAATCTAAAATTTTACAGTTTCCACCAGAACGGGAATAAGGGGAAAACCTTCCAGTGGGGATACCTGTTCTAGTGACAACTTTCAAAGTCACTTTGTAAAGAGTTTCTTTGGGACATGAATTAAATGGGACAAAACAAAAAAACAAAATTGCAAGGCGTTTTAAGCATTCTCTACTCCAGCTCCAGACTCCACAGTTCCATGGAACCCTAGGGTTCTTTTTGAGGTTGGTAGGGATTGTTTAACCACTTACGCTCCGGAACGTTTTACCCCCTTAATGACAGGCCATTTTTTGCGATTCGGCAATGCGTTATTTTAACTAACAATTGCGTGGTCGTGTGCTGCTATAACCAAATACAATTGATGTTCTTTTTTTCCACACAAATAGAGCTTTCTTTTGGTGGTATTTGATCACCTCTGCGATTTTTTAAATTTGCGCTATAAACAAAAAAAGAGTGACAATTTTGAAAAAAATAAATACAATATTTTTTACTTTCTGTTATAAAACATTCCCAATAAAAAATATAAAACACATTTTTTTTTTTATCAGTTTAGGCCAATTTGCCAACAAAGTTCCAATTTGCAAAGAATTGTGTATGGAAACAGCATGTTAACAGCACAAATAGGCCTGGCAGGGAGGCTGCAGTGCCACTTACAACTGGGCAGCAATTGACAATGGTCAGAAGAATTAGGAATACTGAAAGCATCTACCACAAGTAGCAAAGTGTGGCCTGGCCAGTCTAACCCAAAAGAGAAGCTTCCTGGAAAAAAATAGACGTTGGCCCTGCTCTTTCCCTACTCTAATATTCTATTCCCTAGAATATTAAATAGATTCTGCTTGACATAAGATTGCCACCGGGGTCACATTGGGCATGTGCATCCAACCCAGTTTCTCTTAACCTTCAGTCCCACCTGCATTGCCTCTATGGCTGAGCTTCACCTGCAGTTGGGAATTTAGACTGCTCCTGCCTACAAGTTTGTAACCCTACTGTACCTAAATCTATACTTTAAATGTTGCTCCTTTGGATGTCAGGAATCAGTAAGAGATATATTTTACAAAGTTATCTATATTCCCCAGCTATGCTCTATCATTATACAAGGGTTGAGTAGTAAGGAATTCAACTATTACTACGAGAAAGAGGAGAGGAAAAAGGAGAGGCATTCTATTGCTGGTCGAGCAATAAAAACTTGACAAAAGGGTTCCCAAATCTATCCAAAAGGAAAAAAAGTTTTGACTGGAATTGGGCCTTGAGCGAGGCCCCGCCTCCAATCGTACTTTTTGGTCTTTTAATGTTATGGGCCACTCTACTAAATGAAAAGGAGGTTCAAGAGGCAGAAGGGGTGAATCCAAGATTAACTTTTACAAGCAAAGTTGAAATTTGCAAATAAATTCAGCTGGTTTATTAATCCATCCTACATCAAGTTTCCACAGATAGTAACTTCTATTCATGCAGTTTTTCATTATATTCTCAGTTTGAAGGTTTGCTTTTGTGACAGCTTTCTTAAAAAGATTTCTAATGCTTTCCAAATGCCATCATCTTGATGCAAGGTGGGTATTCTTGATGTCTGGGGCATGTTTAGCAGTATTTACTAGACTTAATCATGTGACTAACTAAAGATGAATCTGTCAATGCTTTGAGACTATCCGCTTCCTCTTATTTGGAATACATTCCAACTTACTTCTGGGTTCAGTAATGACTCATATAATCATTTCTGAATTGTAAAGCTTATACATTTGTCTGCTACTCAGGCTGCAATAATTTATTCAATCATGAATGCATGTTTACTGGCCTCACTAAAACAACGTATTTGTTTGTAGGCTATTGAGTATATTTTTTTACAGCAGTGCAAAGTGGAAGGACTAGGTGTTATCTGCAGTAACCCATCAAGACCTGTCAGTTTTCACTTTCAACTGTCTGGTTGAATACATTTATATACATTTAAAGTAAATCTGGCACAAACCATGGCAATTAATGTTGAAAATATGATGAAAGAAATGTATAAGCAGAAGTTCTGTAAAGCTTGCACAGAACAATGATCAGGAGGAGGAGTTGACAAACCTTTCCCTGGGCAATTCTCCAGGGCTCTGGGCAGTCTTTTGCAGGAGGAATCTAAGCCGCATGGACCTGTTGCTGGTGTCTGAGCAAGCACCAGAGAGACTGAGCCTGTGAGGAGACCAGGGTGCCAGCACTGTGTTCTGCATGCCCAAAAAGCTGACGGACTGAGCCACTGAGAGGTAATTTACTGAGCTGGGACCAGATCAAGAGGTACCTGTTGCCTCATGCTTGCCTGCGATAGGATGGAACCATAGAGTGTCTAATCGGGACTCGGGAGTACCTTATTATGAGGATCTGATTGTGAGATCCTGATTGTGGGGACTGAGCCTTCTGAGACAGCGGACCGCTGAGGCTACAAGCAGAGGGTACTGGTTCAGTTGCATACCAGGAGTGGTGAGCAGGATAACTGGGCTCAAACTCTGACTGCCTACAGCTGATGCCTAAAAAGACTGCTCCTTGCTGAGCAGCCTATCAGCCATCTTAAGGGGACAGCTTCATGTGTACCACCTTACAGAAGGGCCCCTTTGATAGCTGGCTAATACTAACAATTAGGCACGGGGTACTTTGTGCCCTCCTCAAGGGGTATCCCTTATCGGGAATGCATACACCCCTATGCTAGGGCTGTATGTGTAGTGTGCACTCTAGGGCATTTATTTTTGGGTTAGTTAACGCTGATACTTTTAGCCCTTTTTGCATAAGTTAAGATTTAGTTTAGCATTGCTACAGTCCAGTTGATTATCATATTATAGGTCAGTGTTCACTTTATCTATTACAGCATCTTTAACCACTTCCGCAGTTATACATCGGTACTATGACGTTAAATACCTTGCCTGCATTGTTGCTTTTTGAGTGAAGTGGCTGCAATTATCCGGCAGATGACAAGCACATATGACCTCAAAAGTTTATGAAGTCAAATTTTTTGTTGGCAGAGCCAAAGCACAGGAGGACACGAGAAGCAGCAGGCCTGGGGCATCTATTGCAGCGGTCACGGCGTCGGTGGGCACAGAAACTGACAGAAGAAGAATGCTTTAAACCCGACCTAATTCAGATGCTGTTTTCAGATGAATAAACATTTTTGCAAAGCTCTGGATGAGTTTTGGCTTTGCATGGTGTTTGGTGGATATCGCGGCTCCCTGCAGACCACCTAGAGAGAGGCATTACGCCAGGATTCCATTGATGTCCTTACCCTGTGTTGGATGCTGACATACATGTGCGATCTGGTAAGCGCTTGGTGTATCTAGAGCATGCAGCACTAATCGCGGATGAAGTCACACTAATTGGTGGTGGATTCTTTTCCTGCACCCAGCACCCTACACTGGATTCTTGCTGTTTTTGGACATTTACTTTACTATATTATTATTATTATACTATTTATTTAACGCTTAATTGCGTTATCTCATTGGGACATTCATCACTGAATACTTTATATAATTTGTATATATTTAAGTTTACACTTTATTGGTTGATATAATCACATGATCACTGGTATTGCTTTATGCAGGTTGATTTATTATCAATACCTCAATTTAGTGAGGCTTTTTCTTTATATTGTTAAATACCAGTGTTTAACTGCAGCAGATAGCTTTCATAACCCTGGTATTTTCTTTCGCGGCCAGCGGCCCTCTTTCACATAAAAGTGGTCAGAGGGGCTGATTCAGCACGGGATCACTTTTATGAGCGGCGGGAGGGGGTGGGCACCACTATAGGCTTCCTTGTCATTTTCCTCTCTTACTGGAGCCGTCGGTAACGGGGAAAATTATCCGATCCCTCCATGTCCCAGGCAGGAAGTCAAGTGAGGGCAAGATGGCCTCCACTAGACTCTATGGTCTTGGAGGACTGGAGCGACATCATACGTCAAAAATGACATTTTTTAGGTCTTTTTGACCCCAGATCTCACATTACAGAGGACCTGTCCTGCTTATTTATATTACAAGGGATGTTTACATTTCTTGTAATATGAATAAAAGTGATCAAAATTTTTTTTTTTAAAGGGACAATGTAAAAATAAAATAAAAAATAAATAAGAAAAAAAAAATTGAATAGCGCCCCATCTCTCCGAGCTCGCGTAGAAGCGAACGCATACGCAAGTCTTGCCCACATATGTAAACGGTGTTCAAACCACACATGTGAGGTATCGCCACGATTGTTAAAGCAAGAGCAATAATTCTAGCCCTAGACTCCTCTGTAACTCTAAACTGGTAACCTGTAGAAATGTTTAAAGCGTTGCCTATGGAGATTTTAAAATACCAATGTCTGTCGCCATTCCAAGAGCGTGCGCAATATTGAAGCATGACATGTTGGTGTAACATTATCTTTCACATTATAGAAAAAAATTGGTCTACGTTTTCTGTTTTCTTATTTTTTAATTCAAAAAAGTTTATGTTTTCCCAAAAAATTGCGTTTGTAAGACGACTGCTGTGTGACATAAAGTATTGCAATGATCTCCATTTTATTCTCTAGGGTCTTTGCTAAAAAAATATATATATATAATGTTTTGGGATTCTAAGTAATTTTCTAGCAAAAATTACTGATTTTAACTTGTAAACAACAAGTGTCAGAAATAGGCCTGGTCCTTAAAGCGGAGTTCCAGTCTCCTAGCCAACATTATGCTAACAAAATCATCAAGATCATTGTAATTCACCAGAACCACAACAGAAAATGATTTCCATGTACACATTCTAATTACTTACAATCCAATTAGTTATCTTTTCTCACCCTCAAATCAGTTGCGGCCATGAAGGATGTGGGCAGCTGAAGCCGTCCTGGCTTCCTTTTTCTGGTTTTCGTGCAGCTGCCATCTCCTGTCCTTGCATCTGCGCAGTCATGTGGAACATGCCCGCACAGAAGTCCCATAGATGCAGTTTTGGTCAGGAAATCTTGCGATATTACGAGATTCCCTAAGACTTCTGGGATTGATGACATAGATATCCCAGGAGTCAACGGGCCAGGCTGCTGACATAGTCGCCTAGGTGGACGCGACCGGAAGTCAAGGGGAAGACTATTAAAAAAAAGGTACCGGTACTCGCTTTAGAAATTTCAAGATATAACTATCCAAGCAGTACAGCACTATAGGTGGACATTACAATGAGGCTAATTATTAAAAATGAGTGGAACTCCGCTTTAAGTGGTTAAATGTGTTCAATGTTTGCTTACTGATTCATACACTACTAACTTGCCTTGTCATAATACATCTAACTAATCTACCACCAAGTTGACTTATGGCCTATTTTCTGTGTATTATTTTAGAGTGGTAACATACTAACACTTAAGGTACACAGGTGTGAGCAGCCTCCAATTTACAACAAGGTAGGTCAGTGGGGGCTGAGCAGGTTAAAGAGTTGTGGCAGAACAGAGATTCCATTTAATCAATCGGCTCCTGCGGGGGTAAGCACCACATTTCCATAAAATGAAAGGACAGGAAAGTAAGTATCATCAATTTTTGTCCTTGAAGGTATGTGAAAAAGTTCTCTCCTCACTGTAAATTCTATTTTTTTATTTTTTTTTTATTTTGCCATTGGCCCCATGTGCAGTGCCCAGCTATGCCTCATTTTTTTGACAATAGTTTGATTATTGGCCCCACAAATAATACATTAAGTATCAAGATGTGCCACTAATATATTGGAATGGCATTCAGGGAAAATTTCAGATTTTGCAAATTTTGAGGCTATTTCACAAAACTGGCCATGAATTGAACCTGGACAGGTTCACTTATTGCTAATTAAGCAGCAGTTTGGAAATTCTGCATGGAAACTGTGTGTTTTCTATTTCCACCCACATGGTACACACATGGAAACTGGCAGTCAGCAGATGACAGATTGGTCTGATATGTATTGTTTTAACCTTCCTTATAACAGCAGGGAGTTTGGAAACTATTGTGTATACTGTATGTGTTTGTGTAGTTTGTCAACAAGTGGAATCAGGAATCTCTTCTAAATGCCTGCCATTTGTTTGATGATGCTTTTCTCAAAAAAAAAAAAAAAAAAAAAAAAACAGTAACAAATAGGCCTAGGCAGGAATCTGAAACTTCTGTCTTAAATCATTATACTTGTATAGGCTTTGTATAAAAAGTTGAAGTTGACCTTTTTATAGACCATTGTATAGGATATGTTAAATTGTATCTATAGACCAAACACCTTTTTTTTTTTTTTTTTTTTTTTTTTTGTTCCAAAAACACAACAGGAAAAGAGAGAAAATCTCTATAAATTGGGCAAAAATCCTCTGACTGTTGAAACTGGAAAGGTTTTCCCCATTTTCCCTGTTCTTTTGACATAGACAATGAATAAAATCTGACAAAAGTTGTAACCTTTTCCAGTCTATTCAAAAACAAAAAAAAAAAATTGCCTATAGATATACACTGCCTGGCCAAAAAAAAAGTCACCCCAATGGAATTAAATAAGCAACTAACTAAACTAAGCATGCAGTAACTACCCTAATGGATAGATACTGAATGTGTCCAAAGAATGAGGTCAGCTGACTACCTGAATATACTGAATGAACAGGTTTCCATCAATAGATTTTTTCTTCCCTGATGGCACGGGCATATTCCAAGATGGCAATGCCAGGATTCATCGGGCTCAAATTGTGAAAGAGTGGTTCAGGGAGGACAAGACATCATTTTCACACATGGATTGACCACCACAGAGCCCAGAACTTAACCCCATTGAGAATCTTTGGGATGTGTTGGAGAAAGCGTTGCGCAGTGGTACAACTCTCCCATCAATACAAGATCTTAGTAAAAAATAAATGCAACACTGGACGGAAATAAATCTTGTGACATGGAAGAAGATTATCGAAACAATGCCACAACGAATGCGTGCCGTAATCAAGGCCAATGAAATATTAGAGTGTGTGACCTTTTTCTTTAGTGCCGACATTTTTTTTTGGCCAGGTAGTGTACTTTAACCTTTTTTTTATATTCTGTTACATTATTGCAAACTGAATCTCCACTATTGAATTATTATAGCAGTTAATTCATTACTTCTTAGGAATAGATGTTTGTTATATTACTTAGTTGTATTCTCTTTCTTTTAGGTCAGTTTTAGGCCGGAAGGACACCACAGAAACTGTCTTATTTTCTATTACTGAAGCCACCTTTTTCTTTCAATAATTTGTATTGTTTTATCGAAAAAGGTTACAAACATATTCTCCCTGGGTCAAATACATTTTTTATAGTGCTCATACATTATCAAAACATTGTATACAATGCATTCAGCAATCAACAGTTTAAAATGCTACATTTTCATGTTTATTACTACATTTTCATGTTTCATGCATCGCTGCTCCTGATGACGTCATATTGACGAAATGCGTAGAGCGTCATCGCGACACTTCCGCAAACTTCCGTTCTTTTGAATGCACGGCGTTCCGGAAGTGTTCCGCGGAAAAGATTTGAGCTACCGATTTTTACTGCCTTTTGATCGTCTATATTTGTTAGTATGTTTTAATTATAATAAACATAATTGTTATAAACTGTACTACACTATGAAGTTTCTTCTATTCTCACATATATCCGGGATATATGATATCTATATTTACCATCTGCCTGCATCGTGGTCTATAACTGGACATATACAAGAGAGCTATCTCCATAATCAGTGACGCCTGCTACCCCTGTTGGGGTTTTCTTATCTGGGGAGTGCAGTCCTGGGAGTGAGGGGAGCACGAGTGTCTTTCACGGCCACCAGTCACTCTTGAAGATCACCATTTACTAATTTTTCTTATATGGACTTTTTTAGACTTTGCACTGCAGTCACTTTATTCACTTGTCACTTTAATTGTTTGCAGCTGCTATATCCATGTTTTTTTGCAAATTTGCACAAGCTAGCACTTTATTGTGATATATTGCACTGTGGCACATTATATATTTTTTAGGTATGTTATTTATAGTATAGTTTTTTCAATAATCATGTGCGCATTTGTCACTTTATAGTCATTGTAGTAGCTATACAGCTATTGGTTATTCACTTAGTTAAGATTTTACTAAGACTATCTGCAATAAATAAAATTTGGTTATTTTTATATTTACATTGTTGGATTAATCACTTTATTTTATCAGTCTCGCTATACTCCTTTTAATTATTAGGCAGCGCCATATACCTCCCTTCTCTCCAAATCATCTATCTATATCTCCTTGTGGGAATATATATGAGGTAGGCTGCAGCCTTATAGGTATATCCTAGTGCGGACTCTTTATTTATTTATAAGTATATGAAAAGGCTGTGTAAAGTTGGGCACTGCGTCGGGCCCATCATTTAACCATTAAAAGGATAAAAAATAAATAAGGAGAATGGTACTAAGAAGTAGTAAAGTATAGAATTGTAAAGGGAAGTCCGGAGTCACCAGGAGAAGAAAAACGGGGGAATAAGGGATCTAAACCAAGTTAAATAGGTTATTGCTTGTCATTCATTAGCCATCAACCATCAACCATCACCCCACCATGGGGTCAAAATTTAAAATTCTATTGTGTACCACCAGTGGTATAATTTATCCATGGATTCAAGCTACCTTTTTAACAACTGTTGAAATAAGACATATGCCAAACAGGGAGTGTTTTGTTTTCAATAAGCCAACCTGAATGGTTTCCAATGGCAGTAACTCTTCTTTTGTCCTCATTTTCTTTGCAATTTTACTTTGGATGAGTTAGACCTATGCACGGTGCAACAGACAGATCTGACTGGTAAACTGCAACCATTGTCCATTTAAAACCACAAGTCAATCCAACACTACAGTTGGGCCGAACGCCCCCCTGTTTGGTTTGCACCAGAACTCCTGAACATGTAAAAAGTTTGGACACGAGCCGCAAACTCTATTAAAGTCGGAAACCAAAATTGAAAAATCAAAAGCCCCCATTTTGAAGGCTTATGTGCAAGTTATTGGCCATAAAAAAGGGGGGGATTGTTTTTACAGGAGCAGTGATTTTAACCACTTGCCGCTCGCCCACCATCAAATGATGGCCGAGCAGTGCGGCTCTCATTTCAGGATGACATCATATGATGGTGCACCAGAACGGCCACTCTCGTGCATCCGCAGGGGCATGCAGCGTGGCGATCACAGCCGCGCTGTGTTCCTAGGACTCCGACTCCAATCTTGGTAAAGAGCCAATGACGTTCTCTTTGTAAACTATTTGTAGGCGTGGCTCTTTACCCATGAGATCGACTGTGTCCAATCACAGCTGGTCACATGTAAATGCGGAAGTGCCATTTATCAGCACTTCTTGCCTCACACTGTCAGGGTGTGTGGCGAGGAGAGCCGATCAGTGGCTCTTCCTCGAAGGGAAGTCCAGGACAAGTAGCCAGGGCACTAATTAAACTTGTAGTTTAGATTAAAGAAAGAGCAGTGCCCATCAGTGACACCAAACAGAGCACATCAGTGAGATCAATCAATGCCCATCAGTGACACCAATCAGTGCCCATCAGTGACACCAGTCAGTGCCCATCAATGACCCCAATCAGTGCCCATTAGTGATTCCAGTCAGTGCCGCCCATCAGTGCCGCCCATCAGTGCCTCCCACCAGTGCATCCTTTTAGTGGCCATCAGTGCTGCCTATCAGTGCTCATTAATGCCGCAAATCAGTGCCACCTTTTAGTGCCCATTAGTGTGGCATATTAGTCCCTCCTCATCAATGCCATCTAATCAGTGCCACCTCATCAGTGCAGCCTATCAGTGCCCATCAGTGCCGCCTCATCAGCGCACTTCAGTGAAGGAGAAAAATTACATATTTACAAAAACTTTCTTTTTGCAAAATTTTCTGTCTTTTTTTAGTAAAAAAAAAATTAAATACAACCAAAAGAAAGATCTATTTATGTTAAAAAAATGATAAAAACTGAATTTGGGTACAGTATTGCATGATCGTGCAATTGTCATTCAAAGTGTGATGGTACTGATAGCTGAAAATTTGCCTTGGCAGGGGGGGGGGGGGGTGAAAGTGCCCTGTATTGAAGTGGTTAATGATGCTTAAAGTGAAACAATAAAAATGAAAAATACCTTTAAATATAGTGTCGGGGGGGGGGGTCCCCTTTAATCTGCCAGTAAAGTGGCACATCTGTACCATGTATAGAATCTGCTGCAGCAAAACTGACATTTATAAAGTAAAAAAATGACATTTAAATTGCAGGCAGTACAATACCATTGCCGACAACACGAAAATGTTAAAAAAAAAAAAAAAACAGCGTGGGGGTCCCCCCTAATCCACTTGGCCCTTTGGGTCTTGTATGGATTTTAAGGGGAACCCCACGCCAAAATTATAAAAAAAAAAGACTGTGTGGGGTCCCCCCCGAAAATCAATGGCAGACCCTCATCTCAAAGGGCCTGGTATGGATTGGGGGGGGGGGGGCCATGCTGTTTTTTTAAATATTTTTCTATTGCCAGCAATGCTTTTTTTTTTTTATTCAGCTGTCAGAGAGGAAGCCCGTTGACAGCAGATGACTCATCCATTGCCAATTTTGCTCAGCCTGAACTGCTTCCCCAACTCTATTCAACACTAGGGTGACAATACTGCTGCATGATTTCAGTTACAGTAAATAAGGACTAAACCCTTCTATCCTTTACAGTCAAGTAAGCTGCTATGTTAACCTCTGTTTGATCTGTAGTTGCCATTGTGTTGCACATGTGATTAGTTATGACACCAGCCATTTGATGGCTCAACAGTTCAGTTGAGAGCACAATGTGATAGTTATCATTCATAGCTTCTAAGTGATTAAAACACCCATGCTAAATATACCCTAAAAAATTATAAATATATGCAATGATCAATGAGTGAAAAATACAGCAGCTGTAAACCATAAAATACCAGAACGTACCAGAAAACCATAAGATAACACAGAACTAAACTCCATATAATATAAATGTAAACCTTATCTTAAATAAAGGAACAATAAATATATAGTCCAATGTAATAGCGCTCTTCTCATTGAAAAGTCCATTAATCAATAAATGCTCAATACAATTCCATGTGAATCCACCATATGTGAACAGATAATATATTTCACCCCATGTGTCTGAGAAACTCTCTACCACAAACTGAACTCACCAGATTGTATGTGACTTCTTGTCTACACAAAAAGGTCAAGCACTTCCTGGTATCAATGTACCATTTGGGAACACCAAACTCTTCGCTAAAAAGTCCAGGTCTTCCTTACAGATGCTCTGCCCCTTTAAGGTCGCTACACTCACTCAGCGTGCCAGAAGGGATTTAATACATCAAGTGGACCATGGCAAGATAAAACAAGGTACCGCTCATAGTGTTTACCATTTATTAAAAATGTGTTCACATTAAAAAGTAATATTATTCACTCACAGTGTAAACAAATATTGCATTCATATAGTGTAGTTCTATTACCAGACCATGGAATGGCGCTTTGCGCTCCAGCGCGTGTTCAAGGCAAAGCGGAAATGATGTACCGGAAGTCATGCCCTATGCGTTTCGTCACTAGTGTTTGTTTATTTAAGATAAGGTTTATATTTATGATATGTGGAGTTTTAGTGCGGTTTTATCTCTTGGTTTTCTGATCATTCATGGCATGCCTTGAATATAAATGTTTTTGGAAACTGCTAAAGTGGAACTTAAGGCATTTAACAAAAGACTGCAAGACTATTATCACAGAAGAGTAGGGTTGAGCGGACACCTAGATGTCCGTGTTCGACGGGTTCGGCCGAACTTTAAAAAAAAGTCCGGGTCCGTGTCCCGGACTTTTACCGAACTTTTCCCGGACACCGAACCCCATTGAAGTCAATGGGGACCCGAACTTTAAGGCACTAAAATGGCTCTAAAACACCAAAGGAAAGGGCTAGAGTGCTGCAAATGGCAGCAAAACGTAATTAAGAGCATGGCAAGTGCTCTGCAAACAAATGTGGATAGGGAAATAACTTAAAACAACAAAAAAAAACAGAAAAATAAAACAATGTTCTTCTTCATCTCTGAAGGACGAGGCCCATATGGAGTAGGAGGGAGGTTGAGGTGGTGGTGGATGTGGCGGTGACATAGGCGTGCGCACAGGGTGTGCTGGGTGTGCCTGGGCACACCCTAATCACCTAGGGCACATAGCATTGCCAGTGAGGAGATGGGAAAGATCTCCCTGGGACCTGCTCTGCTCTATTTCTCCTTGCCTACAGGTACATGGCCCCGATACATTACTCTCCCTGCTGGCAAACACATGCATGTGTATTTCAACTTTGGGGTGCACACCTTAATGCAATAGGCTGCGCACACCTATGGGCGGTGTAGGTGGAAGCGGCGGTGGAGGAGGACCAGGGCCGGATTAACAGCATCATGGGCTTGGTGCTGAGGATTTTGAAGGGCCTTAAGGGCCGTGCCTTGCCATGCACCCAGAGGAGGAAGGGTGCAGCCATGCATGCCTAATTCAACATGGGATGCTGTCTCTGAAGCCCATAAACACATCCATGCATCGCCAACTGTCCCTCCTTGTCCGGCCTTCACGCTGTGTGGGGAGGTTCTGAGGGTGCTGCCTGGGGAAGCGAGCATAGAAGCCAGACTTCTGTGTTTACAAGTGACAGAAGAGCGGTAACAGTGAATATGGCCAACCCGGGGCCTATATAAAAGGTAGGGGCCTGGAGCTGCAGCTCCAATAGCCCCTACATTAATCTGGCCCTGAGGAGGAGGACGAGGTAGCCAACACTGCTTCTTTTCAAAAATTTTAAATGAGGGTACACCCCAAAAGAGTGAGAAAGAGCAAAAATGGAACAATGGGTGGGTAAGGTCGGTATCCATTGCTATTCTGCATAAGGTACGGAAAAGTCCCGTGGGATCCATGCCTGGTTCATTTTAATGAACGTGAGCTTGTCCACATTGTCTCTGGACAGGCGGCTGCGCTTGTCTGTTATAACGCCCCCAGCCGTGCTAAATACCCGTTCAGATAATACACTGGCTGCAGGGCACGCCAGCACCTCCAAGGCGTAAAGGGCAAGCTCAGGCCATGTGCCCAATTTGGAGACCCAGAAGTTGAAGGGGGCAGACCCGTCATTCACTACATGTAGGCGTGTGCACACATACTGCTCCACCATGTTGGTAAAATGCTGCCTCCTGCTAAGACGTTCCATCTGAGCTGCTGGTGCTGCTGTTTGTTGTGGCGTGCTGACAAAGCTTTTCCACATTTCGGCCATGCTAACCCTGCCTTCTGAGGTGCTGGCGGTGCCCTGGTTGCGTTGGCGACCTCCTCCTCCTCCTCCTCTGCCTTGTGCTTCCACTGTGGCCCCGCTGTCAGATGGGAATGCCAGCAGCATGGCGTCTACCAGCGTGCGCTTGTACTCGCGCATCTTGCGATCGCGCTCCAGTGAGTGAATTAAGGACGGTACGTTGTCCTTGTAACGGGGATCCAGCAGCGTGGCCACCCAGTAATCAGCACAAGTTAGAATGTGGGCAACTCGGCGGTCGTTGTGGAGACACTGCAGCATGTAATCGCTCATGTGTGCCAGGCTGCCCAGAGGCGACGAAAGGCTGTCCTCTGTGGGAGGTGTATCGTCCGTGTCCTCTGTATCCCCCCAGCCACGCACCAGTGATGGCCATGAGCTGGCCTGGGTGCCACCCTGCTGTGAACATGGTTCCATCTCCTCCTCCAGCTCCTCCTCATCCTCCTCATCCTCCAGAACTGTGCCCCTGCTGGACAATTGCGTCCCTGGCGTTTGCGTGTGCAGGAACCCACCCTCGGAGCCCCTTGCGAATGACTGCCCTGAAAGCCTTGGAAATGTTACCTCTTCATCCTCCTCCTCCTCCTCATCCTGTGCCACATCCTCTTCCATCATCGCCCGAATTGTTTTTTCAAGGAGGCATAGAAGTGGGATAGTTAAGCTGAGAACGGCGTCATTGCCACTGGCCATGTTGGTGGAGTACTCAAAACAGCGCAACAAGGCACACAGGTCTCGCATGGAGGCCCAGTTATTGGTGGTGAAGTGGTGCTGTTCCGCAGAGCGACTCACGCGTGCGTGCTGCAGCTGAAACTCCACTATGGCCTGCTGCTGCTCGCACAGTCTTTCCAGCATGTGCAAGGTGGAGTTCCACCTTGTGGGCACGTCACATATGAGGCGGTGAGCGGGAAGGCCGAAGTTACGCTGCAGCGCTGCCAGGCGAGCAGCAGCAGGGTGAGAACGCCGAAAGTGCGCACAAACGGCCCGCACTTTCTGCAGCAGCTCTGACATATCGGGGTAGTTTTTAAGGAACCTCTGCACCACCAAATTCAGCACATGCGCCAGGCAAGGGATGTGCGTCAAACCGGCTAGGCCCAGAGCTGCTATGAGATTTCGCCCGTTATCGCACACCACCAGGCCGGGCTTGAGGCTCGCTGGCAGCAACCACTCATTTGTCTGCTGTTCCATGCTCCTCCACAACTCCTGCGCGGTGTGTGGTTTGTCCCCCAAACAGGCAAGTTGTAAAACTGCCTGCTGTCGTTTACCCCTGGCCGTGCTGAAGTTGGTGGTGAAGGTGTTACGCTGTCCGGATGAGGAGGCGGTAGAGGATGAGAAAGCGGAGTAGGAGGAGTTAGGAACAGGAGGCAAACTGAAGCGCCCTGCAATCCTCGGTGGTGGAAGGACATGCGCCAAATTGCTATCCGCCTCAGGCCCATCCGCCACTGCATTTACCCAGTGTGCCGTTAGGGAGATATAACGCCCCTGACCGTGCTTACTGGTCCACGTATCCGTAGTTAGGTGGACCTTGGCACAGATGGCGTTGCGCAGTGCACACCTGATATTTTCCCCCACTTGGTTGTGCAGGGAAGGGATGGCTTGCCTGGAAAAGTAGTGGCGGCTGGGCACGACGTACTGTGGGACAGCCACCGACATAAGGTTTTTAAAACTGTGCGTCTCCACCAGACGGAATGACAGCATTTCAAAGGCCAATAATTTTGAAATGCTGGCATTCAGGGCCAGGGATCGCGGGTGGGTAGGGGGGTACTTCCTCTTCCTCTCAAGTGTTTGGGAGATGGAAAGCTGAACGCTTCCACGGGACATTGTGGAGATGGTTGTTGGTGACCCAGGTGGTGGTGTTGCTGACAGATCGTCTGTTTGCGGGGTGGCAGGTGCCGGTATCACTACAGATGTGGCTGGAGCGGCCGAGACTGCAGCAGAAGAGGAAGCAGGATGAGCCAGAGACGTTTCTTGGTTTTGAAGGTGTGTACTCCACTGCAGCTCGTGCTTTGCACTTAGATGCCTGATCATGCAGGTTGTGCTCAGGTTGAGAAGGTTTATGCCTCGCTTCAAGCTCTGATTGCACAGGGTGCAAACCACTCGTGTCCTGTCATCAGCACATTTTCTAAAGAACTTCCACGCTAGAGAACTCCTTTGAGCTGACTTTGGTGCGCTCGTTCCCTTGCTGCGTTGGGCAGTAGCGGGCGTAGTGTCTAGGGCACGGCCGCTCCGCTTCTGCACCCTGCTCCCTCTTCTGCTGTGCTGGTGGCTCTGTGCGACCACCGCCTCTTCCTCCAAACTACTCAGGTCACCTGCATGACGTTCATTCCATGTGGGGTCGAGGACCTCATCGTCCTCCACATCATCTTCCACCCAGTCTTCACCCCTGCCCTCCTTGTCGGTCTCCACAATGCTGAACGCCGCAGCAGTTGGCACCTGCGTTTCGTCATCATCGGAGACGTGCTGCGATGATCCTTGCATGTACTCATCTTGAGAAATAAGTGGTTGGGCATCGCTGCACTCAATCTCTTCCACTTCTGGGGCAGGGCTAGGTGGATGGCCCTGGGAAACCCTGCTGACAGAGTCCTCAAAAAGAATAAGAGACTGCTGTATGGCTTGGGGCTCAGACTGCTGGCCTGATTTGCAAGGGGGTGAGGTGAAAGACGGTTGGACATTGGCTGCAGGTGCCAACTCTGACCTTTCTGCAGTAGACTGGGTGGGAGACAATGTGAAGGAACTGGAGGCACTGTCAGCAGCAAACCAATCTACTATCGCCTCAACTTGTTCTGGCCTCATCACTTCTAGGGGCGTTTGATGCCCTACCAAATACTGATGCAGGTTCTGTCGCCTACTCACACTTGAGGAAGGTGTTTCACTTGTGCGTGTAGCTGGCACAGATCGACCACGTCCTCTCCTTGCAACAGGAGCTCTACCAGCAGCACCACGACCCAGGCCACGGCCCTTATTTGACGGTCTCCTCATATTTCTGTAATTTAAGATCTTGCCCTAGAAAGGTTTTTATTGAATAGCGGAATAGGAAATATGATCCAAAAAAGTGTATGTATCTCGCACGTACAAAACCACACTAGGCCCCAATTACTATTGTTTCTACCCCTAAAAGGATGGATGAGGAGTAGGAGGAGTATGGAACAGACAGCACCCTCAAATCTTCAGAAGTATGAGATGAACCCCAAAAACTTGGAAAGGTGGATCTCACACGTACCGACACAGACTATCCCGCAATTCAATTGATCCTCAAAGGTTTTTATTGAATAGCGGAATAGGAAATATGATCAAAAAAAGTGTATGTATCTCGCACGTACACAACCACACTAGGCCCCAATTACTATTGTTTGTACCCCTAAAAGGATGGATGAGGAGTAGGAGGAGGAGTATGGAACAGGCAGCACCCTCAAATCTTCAGAAGTATGAGATGAACCCCAAAAACTTGGAAAGGTGGATCTCACACGTACCGACACAGACTATCCCGCAATTCAATTGATCCTCAAAGGTTTTTATTGAATAGCGGAATAGGAAATATGATCAAAAAAAGTGTATGTATCTCGCACGTACACAACCACACTAGGCCCCAATTACTATTGTTTGTACCCCTAAAAGGATGGTTGAGCAGTAGGAGCAGGAGTATGGAACAGGCAGCACCCTCAAATCTTCAGAAGTATGAGATGAACCCCAACAACTTGGAAAGGTGGATCTCACACGTACCGACACAGACTATCTCGCAATTGAATTGATCCCCAAAGGTTTTAATTGAATAGCGGAATAGAAAATATGATCAAAAAGAAAGTGTATGTATCTCGCACGTACACCACCACACTAGGCCCCAACTACTATTGTTTGTACCCCTAAAAGGATGGTTGAGCAGTAGGAGGAGGAGTATGGAACAGGCAGCACCCTCAAATCTTCAGAAGTATGAGATGAACCCCAAAAACTTGGAAAGGTGGATCTCTCTCACACGTACCAACACAGACTATCCCCCAATTTAACTGATCCCCAAAGGTTTTTGATTAAATAGCGGAATAGAAAATATGATCCAAAAAAAGTGTATGTATATCACACGTACACAACCACACTAGGCCCCAATTACTATTGTTTGTACCCCTAAAAGGCTAGATGAGGAGTAGGGGGGGTATGGAACAGGCAGCACCCTCAAACCTTCAGAAGTATGAGATGAACCCCAACAACTTGGAAAGGTGGATCTCTCTCACACGTACCAACACAGACTATCCCCCAATTTAACTGATCCCCAAAGGTTTTTGATTAAATAGCGGAATAGAAAATATGATCCAAAAAAAGTGTATGTATATCACACGTACACAACCACACTAGGCCCCAATTACTATTGTTTGTACCCCTAAAAGGCTAGATGAGGAGTAGGGGGGGTATGGAACAGGCAGCACCCTCAAACCTTCAGAAGTATGAGATGAACCCCAACAACTTGGAAAGGTGGATCTCTCTCACACGTACCAACACAGACTATCCCCCAATTTAACTGATCCCCAAAGGTTTTTGATTAAATAGCGGAATAGAAAATATGATCCAAAAAAAGTGTATGTATATCACACGTACACAACCACACTAGGCCCCAATTACTATTGTTTGTACCCCTAAAAGGCTAGATGAGGAGTAGGGGGGGTATGGAACAGGCAGCACCCTCAAACCTTCAGAAGTATGAGATGAACCCCAACAACTTGGAAAGGTGGATCTCTCTCACACGTACCAACACAGACTATCCCCCAATTTAACTGATCCCCAAAGGTTTTTGATTAAATAGCGGAATAGAAAATATGATCCAAAAAAAGTGTATGTATATCACACGTACACAACCACACTAGGCCCCAATTACTATTGTTTGTACCCCTAAAAGGCTAGATGAGGAGTAGGGGGGGTATGGAACAGGCAGCACCCTCAAACCTTCAGAAGTATGAGATGAACCCCAACAACTTGGAAAGGTGGATCTCTCTCACACGTACCAACACAGACTATCCCCCAATTTAACTGATCCCCAAAGGTTTTTGATTAAATAGCGGAATAGAAAATATGATCCAAAAAAAGTGTATGTATATCACACGTACACAACCACACTAGGCCCCAATTACTATTGTTTGTACCCCTAAAAGGCTAGATGAGGAGTAGGGGGGGTATGGAACAGGCAGCACCCTCAAACCTTCAGAAGTATGAGATGAACCCCAACAACTTGGAAAGGTGGATCTCTCTCACACGTACCAACACAGACTATCCCCCAATTTAACTGATCCCCAAAGGTTTTTGATTAAATAGCGGAATAGAAAATATGATCCAAAAAAAGTGTATGTATATCACACGTACACAACCACACTAGGCCCCAATTACTATTGTTTGTACCCCTAAAAGGCTAGATGAGGAGTAGGGGGGGTATGGAACAGGCAGCACCCTCAAACCTTCAGAAGTATGAGATGAACCCCAACAACTTGGAAAGGTGGATCTCTCTCACACGTACCAACACAGACTATCCCCCAATTTAACTGATCCCCAAAGGTTTTTGATTAAATAGCGGAATAGAAAATATGATCCAAAAAAAGTGTATGTATATCACACGTACACAACCACACTAGGCCCCAATTACTATTGTTTGTACCCCTAAAAGGCTAGATGAGGAGTAGGGGGGGTATGGAACAGGCAGCACCCTCAAACCTTCAGAAGTATGAGATGAACCCCAACAACTTGGAAAGGTGGATCTCTCTCACACGTACCAACACAGACTATCCCCCAATTTAACTGATCCCCAAAGGTTTTTGATTAAATAGCGGAATAGAAAATATGATCCAAAAAAAGTGTATGTATATCACACGTACACAACCACACTAGGCCCCAATTACTATTGTTTGTACCCCTAAAAGGCTAGATGAGGAGTAGGGGGGGTATGGAACAGGCAGCACCCTCAAACCTTCAGAAGTATGAGATGAACCCCAACAACTTGGAAAGGTGGATCTCTCTCACACGTACCAACACAGACTATCCCCCAATTTAACTGATCCCCAAAGGTTTTTGATTAAATAGCGGAATAGAAAATATGATCCAAAAAAAGTGTATGTATATCACACGTACACAACCACACTAGGCCCCAATTACTATTGTTTGTACCCCTAAAAGGCTAGATGAGGAGTAGGGGGGGTATGGAACAGGCAGCACCCTCAAACCTTCAGAAGTATGAGATGAACCCCAACAACTTGGAAAGGTGGATCTCTCTCACACGTACCAACACAGACTATCCCCCAATTTAACTGATCCCCAAAGGTTTTTGATTAAATAGCAGAATAGAAAATATGATCCAAAAAAAGTGTATGTATATCACACGTACACAACCACACTAGGCCCCAATTACTATTGTTTGTACCCCTAAAAGGCTAGATGAGGAGTAGGGGGGGTATGGAACAGGCAGCACCCTCAAACCTTCAGAAGTATGAGATGAACCCCAACAACTTGGAAAGGTGGATCTCTCTCACACGTACCAACACAGACTATCCCCCAATTTAACTGATCCCCAAAGGTTTTTGATTAAATAGCGGAATAGAAAATATGATCCAAAAAAAGTGTATGTATATCACACGTACACAACCACACTAGGCCCCAATTACTATTGTTTGTACCCCTAAAAGGCTAGGAGTAGGGGGAGTATGGAACAGGCAGCACCCTCAAACCTTCAGAAGTATGAGATGAACCCCAACAACTTGGAAAGGTGGATCTCTCTCACACGTACCAACACAGACTATCCCCCAATTTAACTGATCCCCAAAGGTTTTTGATTAAATAGCGGAATAGAAAATATGATCCAAAAAAAGTGTATGTATATCACACGTACACAACCACACTGGGCCCCAATTACTATTGTTTGTACCCCTAAAAGGCTAGGAGTAGGGGGAGTATGGAACAGGCAGCACCCTCAAACCTTCAGAAGTATGAGATGAACCCCAACAACTTGGAAAGGTGGATCTCTCTCACACGTACCAACACAGACTATCCCCCAATTTAACTGATCCCCAAAGGTTTTTGATTAAATAGCGGAATAGAAAATATGATCCAAAAAAAGTGTATGTATATCACACGTACACAACCACACTGGGCCCCAATTACTATTGTTTGTACCCCTAAAAGGCTAGATGAGGAGTAGGGGGAGTATGGAACAGGCAGCACCCTCAAACCTTCAGAAGTATGAGATGAACCCCAACAACTTGGAAAGGTGGATCTCTCTCACACGTACCAACACAGACTATCCCCCAATTTAACTGATCCCCAAAGGTTTTTGATTAAATAGCGGAATAGAAAATATGATCCAAAAAAAGTGTATGTATATCACACGTACACAACCACACTGGGCCCCAATTACTATTGTTTGTACCCCTAAAAGGCTAGATGAGGAGTAGGGGGAGTATGGAACAGGCAGCACCCTCAAACCTTCAGAAGTATGAGATGAACCCCAACAACTTGGAAAGGTGGATCTCTCTCACACGTACCAACACAGACTATCCCCCAATTTAACTGATCCCCAAAGGTTTTTGATTAAATAGCGGAATAGAAAATATGATCCAAAAAAAGTGTATGTATATCACACGTACACAACCACACTAGGCCCCAATTACTATTGTTTGTACCCCTAAAAGGCTAGATGAGGAGTAGGGGGGGTATGGAACAGGCAGCACCCTCAAACCTTCAGAAGTATGAGATGAACCCCAACAACTTGGAAAGGTGGATCTCTCTCACACGTACCAACACAGACTATCCCCCAATTTAACTGATCCCCAAAGGTTTTTGATTAAATAGCGGAATAGAAAATATGATCCAAAAAAAGTGTATGTATATCACACGTACACAACCACACTAGGCCCCAATTACTATTGTTTGTACCCCTAAAAGGCTAGGAGTAGGGGGAGTATGGAACAGGCAGCACCCTCAAACCTTCAGAAGTATGAGATGAACCCCAACAACTTGGAAAGGTGGATCTCTCTCACACGTACCAACACAGACTATCCCCCAATTTAACTGATCCCCAACGGTTTTTGATTAAATAGCGGAATAGAAAATATGATCCAAAAAAAGTGTATGTATATCACACGTACACAACCACACTAGGCCCCAATTACTATTGTTTGTATCCCTAAAAGGCTAGATGAGGAGTAGGGGGAGTATGGAACAGGCAGCACCCTCAAATCTTCAGAAGTATGAGATTGTGTTCACTGTACCCCACAAAGATTGAGTTCACTGCACCCCACAATGATTGTGTTCACTGCACCCCACAAAGATTGTGTTCACTGCACCTCACAAAGATTGTGTTCACTGTACCCCCCAAAGATTGTGTTCACTGCACCCCACAAAGATTCTGTTCACTGTACCCCACAAAGATTGTGTTCACTGCACCCTAAAAGGATGTTGTTCACTGCACCCCACAAAGATTGTGTTCACTGCACCCTAAAAGGATGTTGTTCACTGCACCCCAAAAAGATTGTGTTCACTGTACCCCCCCAAAGATTGTGTTCACTGCACCCCACAAAGATTGTGTTCACTGCACCCCAAAAAGATTGTGTTCACTGTACCCCCCAAAGATTGTGTTCACTGCACCCCAAAAAGATTGTGTTCACTGTACCCCCCAAAGATTGTGTTCACTGCACCCCACAAAGATTCTGTTCACTGTACCCCACAAAGATTGTGTTCACTGCACCCCAAAAAGATTGTGTTCACTGTACCCCCCCAAAGATTGTGTTCACTGCACCCCACAAAGATTCTGTTCACTGCACCCCACAAAGGATTTTGTTCACTGCACCCCAAAAAGATTGTGTTAACTGCACCCCAAAAAGGATTTTGATCACTGCACCCCAAAAAGGATGTTGTTCACTGCACCCCAAAAATGATTTTGTTCACTCCACCCCAAAAAGATTGTGTTCACTGCACCCCACAAAGATTGTGTTCACTGCACCCCAAAAAGATTGTGTTCACTGTACCCCCCAAAGATTGTGTTCACTGCACCCCACAAAGATTCTGTTCACTGTACCCCACAAAGATTGTGTTCACTGCACCCCAAAAAGATTGTGTTCACTGTACCCCCCCAAAGATTGTGTTCACTGCACCCCACAAAGGATTTTGTTCACTGCACCCCAAAAAGATTGTGTTCACTGCACCCCAAAAAGGATTTTGATCACTGCACCCCAAAAAGGATGTTGTTCACTGCACCCCAAAAATGATTTTGTTCACTCCACCCCAAAAAGATTGTGTTCACTGCACCCCACAAAGATTGTGTTCACTGCACCCCAAAAAGATTGTGTTCACTGTACCCCCCAAAGATTGTGTTCACTGCACCCCACAAAGATTCTGTTCACTGTACCCCACAAAGATTGTGTTCACTGCACCCCAAAAAGATTGTGTTCACTGTACCCCCCAAAGATTGTGTTCACTGCACCCCACAAAGATTCTGTTCACTGTACCCCACAAAGATTGTGTTCACTGCACCCCAAAAAGATTGTGTTCACTGTACCCCCCCAAAGATTCTGTTCACTGCACCCCACAAAGGATTTTGTTCACTGCACCCCAAAAAGATTGTGTTCACTGCACCCCAAAAAGGATTTTGATCACTGCACCCCAAAAAGGATGTTGTTCACTGCACCCCAAAAATGATTTTGTTCACTCCACCCCAAAAAGATTGTGTTCACTGCACCCCACAAAGATTGTGTTCACTGCACCCCAAAAAGATTGTGTTCACTGTACCCCCCAAAGATTGTGTTCACTGCACCCCACAAAGATTCTGTTCACTGTACCCCACAAAGATTGTGTTCACTGCACCCCAAAAAAGATTGTGTTCACTGCACCCCAAAAAGGATGTTGTTCACTGCACCCCAAAAAGGATGTTGTTCACTCCACCCCAAAAAGATTGTGTTCACTGCACCCCACAAAGATTGTGTTCACTGCACCCCAAAAAGATTGTGTTCACTGCACCCCAAAAATGATTTTGTTCACTGCACCCCAAAAAGGATTTTGTTCACTGCACCCCAAAAAGGATGTTGTTCACTCCACCCCAAAAAGATTGTGTTCACTGCACCCCAAAAAGATTGTGTTCACTGCACCCCACAAAGGATTTTGTTCACTGCACCCCAAAAAGATTGTGTTCACTGCACCCCAAAAAGGATGTTGTTCACTGCACCCCAAAAAGGATTTTGTTCACTGCACCCCAAAAAGATTGTGTTCACTGCACCCCACAAAGGATTTTGTTCACTGCACCCCACAAAGATTGTGTTCACTGCACACCAAAAAGGATTGTGTTCACTGCACCCCAAAAAGATTTTGTTCACTGCACCCCAAAAAGATTGTGTTCACTGCAGCCCAAAAAGATTGTGTTCACTGCAGCCCAAAAAGATTGTGTTCACTGCAGCCCAAAAAGATTGTGTTCACTGCAGCTCACACACAGAAAAATGGATGTGGATCACTGACACCTGCCTATCTCCAATCCCACACCACACAGCAATATCGATTGTAGTTTGTAGAACACAGTTTCCCTAAAATTCAGCAGACTCTGTCCCTAACAGGATTGAGAAGAGATCGTAGATCAGGATTGAGTGCAGATTCACCCCACCCCCCACACAGCAATATCGATTGTAGTTTGTAGAAGACACTGACCCTATAATTCAGTAGACTCTATCCCTAAAATGCCTACAACTCGCCCTGCCTAAACACTCCGACCTGTCCCTCAATTCTATCCGGACACAAATGGTTTTTTCCTGCCTATCTTTCCCTAATCAGCAGCCAGCACATTGATGTGTGCTCTGTCCCTTAGCTAAGCAGCAGAATGACGCTGCTGCGGCGGCTGCCTCGAACTTATAAAGACTTGGTCACATGCTTCAGACGGCCAATCACAGCTACTAAGACATTTGCAGGCATGGCTGGGATGGCTTAAGGCACACCAGTTAAACGATTGTTGATTGGCTGTTGAAAGCCCGCCATGAAAAGAGCGCCAAAGCATGCAAAACCCGGAAATAAAACGACCAAACACGGATTTTTACCCGAACATACAGTAAAGTGTCCGTGTCCGTGTTCGGGTAAAAAAAATCCAATTATTCGGTACGAACACGAATAATACAGTCCGTGTTCGCTCAACACTACAGAAGAGACATGCAATGTCTCTTCTGCCAGAGAATTCACTTATCTGCATGCTTGCAGTCTTCCGCATGCACAGCTCAGCTTACATTGCCAGCATGGTCCCTGCGTGCCGGGATGATGCAAAAGTTACATCATCCCGTGCCAGTCATTCGAGATGTCCAGAGATCGGGACCCAGGGAGAAGATGCTGGTGCCAGCAAGGGACCCAGACCATTAGAGTGGAGATAAGTTTAATGCCTGTAATTCAACTTTAAATCTATAGGTTTAGTTCAGACTTAGAAACAAACAGTTGTGTTAACCCCTTCATGCTGACAATATGCAAATATGTGACCTCTTGGTGGGTGGACCTGAATGCTCAGCGGCTGCAAATTTGCGTACTAAATTGGCACAGTTACCGGCGGCTAACATAAAGCTCCTGATCACTACTTGCTGTGACAGCGAATACAGTAACAGTAACAGTGGGAGGGTCTTACAGGGGCATCAAAAACCAGGAGTGCATTATGTACAGAGAGAGTGCAGAGTTCGGTGCGGTTACACACAGAGTACAAAGTTCAGAGGTGTGCTACATGCAGAGTTTGGGAGTGTGCTACGTATACAGTTCAGGGGTGTGCTGCATACAGAGTTCAGGGGTGAACTACACACAGAGTGCAGAATTCAGCCTTGTTCCACAGATGCTTACCTCTGCATCCCCCTCTCACTTTTACCCCTCTTCTTCTCTAGTACCTCCTCTTACACTGTAGATGGCTTCGACTCTCTCACTTGCAGGGAATCATCCAGTGGGGATGTCAGCATTCGCACTGCACCCCAGGCACCTCCTTTGTCCCCATACTGCACTTTGATAACACAGGAAGCCAGACATAGTGGTGAGCAGGGAACAGAGGGCCTGAGCCAAAAGGTGGTGGTCTGGTGGAAATAAGATCCACCAAGTTCCAGCTGAAAAAAGGCCTGTATTTATATATATATATATATATATATATATATATATATATATATATATAAATTAATTTGAATATAGATTTTTTGATACTTTGTTCTGTGTCTTTGGCAGACTGAAAATGAACCAGTGATATTTTGATGTCTTTTTGTTTGCAGGCAACAGGTTCCTTTAAAACGAAAAACGGTGGCATCACTACTAAACCTGCAATAAATGTGAAAGTAGGGCACCATCAGGATTGTGTGACACAGAAGCGTATTAATTTATCTCGAGAGCACCGTAAAGGCTCGCTGAAGGCTCCTGGGTGTGTGGGCGGGGGTTAACACTAGGCCAGGCTACAAAGCTCAGCTAGGCATTTGCTATAATGGCATACAGTACAAAACTGTATATGTTTATCGGATATCAGCAGGAAAGAACAGGATGCCTCTCGATCAAGCAGAAAACTAGAGTTGGGAATTGCACGCACAGATCACTGAACATTCTTCATTCCCTTCAGTATCTGATTAACTCTTCAGCACATCAATTCCACCAGCCAAACTTCCATAAACCAAACAATGTGCAGGCGTAGACCATCTACCGCCACATAAAGACTTTCAGTACTTGAAGCTTACAGAATTTGGTAGTTATTTTTATTTAATTGCTCAGAGCATCTTCTTCGGCTGTGTGTGTGCCCAGTGTTTCCAAATGGTGTAAGGTCAGTTAAAGCAGAAAGGAAGAGTTGTCATGGAAACAGGGTCACAGACATGCAATGATGTCATCCACAGTGTGCCCTGTGTATCCCTAAATGACTCAAACCCTTCGGAGCACAAAAACTGCCGAATCGGATCTATTAGAAAGGCAAATAATCTAAGTATACTGTATGTATTTTATTATATAGCGGTAAAACATGACACAGCCATTTAAAAAGAGAACAAATCATTCACATCAGTGTCAGTCGTAGTGGGGTTTACATTCAAATGTCCTTGCACATGGTACGTGCACATTCAGACAAATAGTGCCGGTATGCTTTTTGCCTCTTTGTGAAAGGGGAGGGTGGAATGGTTTAGCTCAGGTCAGAGGTATACTTGAGATCCAATGACCACTGCCTCCGATGACTGTTTACTTTCTGGCTGCGCCTGCGCATTACAGCCCCATAGGCTTCTACTGGACTGTCTCTTGTGTCCCTTTTTTGTCTCCAGCCTTTAAGTGGTGTTAGGATTGAGTTCACCTGCTGGTGGCACTGTGCTGCTCTGGGATGATTGCTGCAGTTCTGGTGTCTACCAGCAGGTGTCTCCCAGAAGCCAGCAGGCTGTAATGATCTGGTACACCTTTGTTGAGCTGCCACGTGGCTATTTAAGGGTGCTTCTCCCTTTCCCCAGGGTGTCACTATTCTGATTGCCTCCTTGCTGCCAGATTGGTCCAGTGATCCTGATTTATGCTGCACCCTACCCTGCTGTCTTCCTCTTGTACTCAGTCATGATTCCCCCTTCCTTGCATCCCTGTATTCCCTGTTACCCTTGTCCCTTATATTGTAAATATTTGCAGATAGTCAGTTCTTATGTTCATTAGTTAGTTATTTTTGTCTTTGGGGTTGATTCTTGTTTGCTGGAGTTTCCTATGTTCATTGTTTGCTGTATATGCTTATTTGTGTGTTTCACTGTAAATAAATCTCACTTTAAGGATATATGCATTGTTTCGTTTTAGTTTTCATATGTACAGTACATGTTTCTGGTCTTCCTAACTGCTACTGAGTTCTGACAAGTGGAAGTAAACCCTCCTATCGATTTCAGCCAAGGAAGCTGCCATCTTGAATTATGTTTATTCTTCAAATGCCATAATGCTGCACATGTGATTAGTTAAGACACCAAGCATTGGATGGTTTGACAGTTTGATTGAGAGCACAACCAATGGGGCAGTTACATTCCCGACACGTGCCGGAAATGTAACTGTTTATAAACTGCGAGGCCTCGTTCACACCATGGCGCAGAGACAGCAGTTTTTCTGCATGTGTTCTGCAAGGGCAAAAAAAAAAAAACAATTGTTCTCTATATGTCCTGTTCACACCACAACATGCAGATTTTTTCTGCGCAGCAATCTGTAATGTGTATGCAGTTTTCTGCACATGAAAACAATTTACATGACATTAACACTTGTGTAAATAGGGCACATAACTGACGCGCATGAAAACTGATGTCAACGTGCATAGAAATTGATGTGAAACAGATGTCTCTGCAAGTGAAATCTGTGCAGTTTTCATGGTGTGAACAAGCACTTAAAGCAGAACTGCCCTCAGTCTACATCCAGACTATACACAGTGTCACATAGTACGAAGCCAACACTAAACCTAGAATATCAGAGGATTTGCAGACAACAGAGCAACATGGTACAGAGGTATGATCTATGCTGGGACCAATCATTTCATTCACTTCTAATTCAGCTTTAAGGGCTCTTTCACAAGGCCGCTCCGTGTGAAAGCTCCGCTGCGGGACTTTTTTTTTTTTTTTCACGGAGCGGATGACATTTGTGTCATCCGCTCTGTAAGTCCGCATATCATCCCATCCGTTTGCGGGCATTGCGGATGTCAGCGGGTGACACCGCTGACATCCGATTTTCCTTCCTTTTCGTTTTTTGAACGGATGAAAAAATAGGGTTCTGTTCCGTTCCAAAAAACGGAACAGAACTGAAAGGAAGAAAATCGGATGTCAGAGGATGGTATTCCGCTTACATCCGCAATGTCATTGACTTACATTTTGCCCGCAAATCATCCGCAAAAAAATAAGATAATTTGCGGACACACGGAGCGGCCGTGTGAAAGAGCCCTTAATCGATGGGTTTACTTCCGCTTTAACCACTTCCTGTTTGTATACCTTACTTATACGGCCACAAGGTGGCTCTGCTGCGCCGTGTCATGTACCTAGTACATGATCCGACACTTCGTTAGGGTCGACAGTTATATACACTGTGGGAGCTGATCTGCGGGTAGCGCAGACTCGATATCTGCTGGCCTCTGCTGAACGTTAAGCAGAGAGCCAGAACAGCGGTCCACCTATATAACCAAGGCAGATCGCTGTTCTGACAGGAGAGAAAGCATGGATCCTGTGTCTCTGCAAAGCAGGGACTAGGATCCATGTCTTCCCCTAGTGAAAGCAATTCCCACAGTCTAGGAACACAGTTAACCCTTTGATCGCCCCTAATTTTTAACCTCTTCCCAGTTAGTGTCATTAGCACAGTGATAGTGCATATTGTAGCACTGATAACTGTATTAGTTTCACTGGTCCCCAAAAAGTGTCAAAAGTGTCAGTTAGTATTCAACTGTCTCAGTCATATGTCGACAATCATCGCCATTAATCATAAAAAATAAAAATATTTCATAGTTTGTAGACGCTATAACGTTTGTGCAAACCAGTCAATATACGTACATACAGAGATGTTATTTACCAAAAATGGGTAGCAGAATACACATTTTTGAAGAAATTTGATTTTTTTCTTTTTTTTTTTAGATGTATTTTATAGCAGAAAGTAAAAAATATAGATTTTTTTTCCAAAATTGGCTTTTTTTGTTTACAGTGCAAAAAATAAAAAACACAGAGGTGATCAAAAACCACCAAAAGAAAGCCCTATTTGTGGGGAAAAAAAGGACATACATTTTATTTGGGTACAGTGTTGTATGACTGCACAATTGTAAGTTAAAATAATAAATTGCCGTATCACAAAAATGGCCTGGTCATAAAGGTGGTAAATCTTCCAGGGGTGGGTAAAACATGGCCTCTTAGAAGTCTATGGGGCTGTAATGCCAAAGGTGCAGCTGGGATAATGAGACCCACACTGCTGGTTGTAAACAATCACCAAAGACCTTGACTATCAGATCAAGTTAAAGTGGTTGTAAACCTCAGATATGAAATATGAAGAAAGCATATCGTATTCAATTAAGAGGACTAAGTGACCGCTTCATTCCTCTGCTATCTGAATGAATTACTTCTGGCAAGGTTTCCTGACACCAGGAGAAAAATGGGGACAGGGGAGGGATCTCCAGCAGAGTGACAGCCTCAGCTCTGTTCCTGTGAGTTGTGTGAAGAGGACTGTGTCTCTTCCCTCCAATCAACTCTCAGAGCTCTCCTTATTGAGCTCTACAGAATGTAACTTCAGATCTCTGCCCCATTTTTTCTTAACCCTCAGATAAGCTTTATAAATTTAGCACTTTGAACAGATGTAGATGCATTTAAACAGGTACACCTTATATAGGAGTATTTGTTTAATCTCTGTATATCTCCTGGGAATAGTTCCTTCACTAGGTATCTATAAGGGTTTACAACCACTTTAAGTATGCATCTATGGAGGGGGAGGGGCAGAGAGGTTGAGATAGGCCAGGACAAAGGGACAAAAATCATAACTGCACATGGTCATTGAGTCTTATATATATACTTTGGTGCCTATTAGGGCCTAACTAGGGTCACTGTATTTAATGTTATCTGGAGGAATTATACAAAGGTTGTATGGTCGGATTGTAATATATCTGGTGACTCTTTGGTGTACATGCTCTTTGCTTTCTACTTTTTTTGAAAGCTTGAGGAATATACGAGTTGTAGTGGATATATATATATATATATATATATATATATATATATATATATATAACACCTAAAAGCACAATGCTATTTCTTTGTTTTGTTGTAAATTCTTGGGGTCCAACCAATGCTGGCCATACAATTTTATGGCAATTCAACCCTTTTCAACAAATTTTTGCTTACAAAAAGGGTTTGGAAGATCATGGCACCCACTAGCAAGAGTTTATACAATACATTTGTACTTATGTATGGTAGGGATGATGATAGGTTATGTTGGTATACTTCCTAATTTAAAAAGAATGTAAAAAATGTACTGTGTGGCCGGCAAAAGCTACTGTTCCCAATCAGTACATGTATAATCTAGTGGTTGGGATTGCATTATGTGCAAAGGCCAAGTTCATTTCATAAATGGGCTGATATAATTGAGAGGCATTTATAGTTCACAGATCTAAAAATGTTGGCACATCCAAACTCAAAGAGCAGACATAGGTATGTTTCTATATCCAACATATTAGTTATTTCTGAAGTTTGAGTTTGTTGGGCATTACCTCCAGTTTTATAATACATGTGGTAGGCACTGATGTTATAGCGCAGACCATTAGTGTTATGCCAAATGCTGACAGATGATCTTGGAAGGCTTAAATGCAACTTCCATTGTTAATAGGAATGAGCGGCTACAGCATCACATTTTTGCATAAGAGCCAGAAAATAATAATAATTGAAAGAAAAAGATGCACAGCTGCTTCACCAACCAGGCCCTAATTAAAGATGAACGCTATTCTTGCCTCCATTACTCCCCAGCAAGTTTAAATTAGCATTTGTTAGATACACTGATGGAAGGTTTTTTTTTTTTCTTTTTAATATATTACCACCATTATTAGGCTTCATGTCAGGGAATGGGGAAGATTTCAACAAAATGGTTATTAAGGGTTTTTTTCTTCCAACCACCCACCCATATATGCTAGCTCAGCGGCTCTCCTTCCCTCAGGGTAGAACTTTGCAATAAAGATGTTTTCTGGGCTAATCAGTTTAAATGTCAACAGCCATGGTAAAGCTTGTGGAGATTAAGCTTTTTTTTCTTTACATTAATCCCCTATAGCTAGCTTCACCCTCCACATTAACATGGATTAGTGGTGGGAAAGCTAGGTCCATGCCTAAAGCGTACAATCTATTGGTGAATCATTTACAGTACATGTTGTTCGGATGCTTGCCTTTATAAAAGTGTATTTCTGGGTAAAAAAACATATGTAGTAAATGTCTGCAATACATGTACACTGTCAGAATCAGGCTCAGTATTGTAACCTGTAGAAAGCAGCGGCACTCTGACAGATAGCTCTGACGATGGAGTAGTGGTCCCTGCTAAGGGACCACTACTCCATCTCTATTTGTTGCTGAGGTACAACAACCGCAGGGTTCTCGTATGCGGCAGAGTGTCGGTACTAGTGCCGCTCAACCTTCTGGTGAACTGGCAAGCACCAGCGGCCTAGTACATCCTGGTCATAGTCAAACCAGCACTGCAGTAACACTTGGTGATGAAGTGAGTCCCATAAGTGCAGTTCAAGTTGGTGCGGTGGCTAGCACAAGTAGTGTTTCGCAGCCACCAAGAATTTGAAGACAGGCCCATAGAGCCCATAGTGTCTTTCCTCATGCACTTGCAAATCCTGATTGGGAGCCCACCACTTCTGCAGCGCCCGTACTTCCCCCATTCGCTGGCTAACCTGGAATTCAGGTGGCAACAGACGATTTTACTCCCCTTTGTTTTTATGAGCTGTTTTTCACGGAAGAACTGTACAAAATGATAACAAAAAAAAAAATAAATAAATGAAAGAGGTGTCAAAATAACATAAAAAGCAAAATAAATAATAAAAATAAAAAAGTTTCGAGAAAATGACAAAAATGTTTTTTTTACACACAGTTATCATTTCAATGACATATTGCTCAAACATGCCATTGCTTTATATGAACTGACACCCCAAAATACATTCTGCTGCTTCTCCTGAGTATGGGGATACCACATGTGTGAGACTTTTTGGCAGTCTAGCCGCGTACAGGACCCCGAAAACCAATCACCGCCTTCAGGCCTAAGGGCGTAAATTGTTGAATTGACTCAAAAGAAACAAAAGGAAAACATTTGTTTTTCTTTTTTCTATTTTTAAAACTATGTGACAAAAAGTGAGATCTGCAAAATACTCAACATGCCTCTCCGGAAATAGCTTAGGATGTCTTCTTTCTGATAAGGGGTCATTTGGGGGGGGTGTGCTGTCATGGCATTTCATGGCCTCAGAAACTGTGATAGGTAGTAGGGAGTGAAATCAACAATTTATGCCCTTAGAAAGCCTGAAAGCGTGATTGCTGGGCAGGGTCCTGTACGTGGCTAGACTGCCAAAAAGTCTCACACATGTGGTATTTCCATACTCAGGAGAAGCAGCAGAATGTATTTTGGGGCGTCATTTCACATATACCCATGGCATGCGTGAACAATTTATCATTTAAGTGATAACTTTGTGTAAAAAAAAGTGACATTTTCCCAAATCTTGTGGCAAAATATAAAATACTCCTTGGACTCAACATGCCTTTCAGCAAATAGCTTAGGGTGTTTACTTTCCAAAAAATGGTCATATGGAGGGGGGGTTGTGCTATCTTGGCATTTCATGGCCTCCGAAACTGTGATAGGTAGTGAGGAGTGAAATTAACAATTTACGCCCTTAGAAAGCCTGAAGGCAGTGATTGGTTTTTGGAGTCCTTTACGTAGCTAGACTGCCAAAGGTTTTACACATGGGGTATCCCCATACTCAGAAGAAGCAGCATAATGTATTTTGGGGTGTAATTCCACATATAACCATGGCATGCGGGAGTAATATATCATTTCAATGACAACTTTGTGTAAAGAAACATTTTTTTTTGTCATTTTTCAAACACCTGTGACATAAAAATGTAATATTCAATGGGCTCAACATGCCTCTCAGGAAATTCTTTGGGGTGTCTACATTTAAAAAAGGGGTAATTTTGGGGCGAGGGGGGGGGGGTTGTACTGCCCTGTCATTTTAGCACTTCCAGAAATGAGATAGGCAGTCAGAAAGTAAGAGCTGCGTAAATTCCAGTATATACACCATAGTTTTTAGGCGCTATAACTTTTGCGCAATCCAATAAATATACCCTTTTGAGATTTTTTTTTAATCAAAGACATGTAGCTAAACACATTTTGGCCTAAATGTATGACAAAAATTGAGTTTATTGGATGGATATTTTTTATCAGAAAAAGTAGAAAATTAAATTTTTTCTCGAAATTTTCGGTCTTTTTACGTTAAGATTGCAAAAAATAAAAACCACAGAGGTGATCAAATACCACAAAAATAAAGCTCTATTTGTGGGAAAATAAGGATATAAATTTTGTTTAGTTACAGCTTTACATGACTGCGCAATTACCAGGTAATGTCACGCAGGGCCAAATTGCAAAAAATGGCCTGGTCATTAAGGGGGTAAAACCTTCCGGTCCAGAATTGGGTAAACAAGGAAAATAATCTTAAAATTAGGAAGCTTATTAATGGTATAGTAGGTTTAATTTTTTTAAAGCTGACTCCCCTGGAATTTCTTAAAAGGAGCCTATCAAGCGTTTTATAACATCACAAAATATCTAACCTATAAAGAAAACAGCTTTATACATACCTGTTCCTTTTCCTGTTTGTTAAAACTTCACACTGTAGCAGAGATCCCTTCACCAATCCGATTTGATTCCCCAATTTGTTCAAATTCTGGGTCTTTCTCTGGTCTCTGTTCTTCTTATTGACCCCTAGTCACTGCAGGACACAATAGTGACATAAGGGTCAGTGGGAGGAACTTTTCCATACATCCAGAAGTGTGGAAAAAAATCACAGCCAGTAGCTCTGCTACAGTGTAAGGCTTTAGCAAACGGGTCGATGGATGGGGAAGTAGAAAGCTGTTTTCCTTCCAGGTTAATTTTGTATTTTAAAATGCATCAGTACTTTTTGATAAATAAGAGCAAAATATTAATAGTAGATGTAGAGCCAAATATGGAAAGTAGATTTAGAGCAAAGTCCCTTTATTATTAAAAATCCATAAACGGGTCAACGTGTTTTCCGGGGTCATAGGAAGTTAGGAACACTCTCTTCATCAGGGCCATAAAACATAATAGGCCATCTTTGTTTTAACCATGCATTTTACAAAATATAAAAAAGTGATTCTACTAAAGACTACTACAAATTACCTTAAATGTAAAGTGTGTATAAAACACTGACCTTTAAATGATTCAGGGGGTGCTTTCTGCCACAAAGCACCTCATTATCATGGTGCAAAACAAAGTACTTTGGCGAAGAAGCCCTTCATGGCTTCAAAATATTAGTTCCCATGCTACACTAAATAAAGCTACACCTTCCACTCAGTAAAAGGTAAAATGACATCCTACAGAGGTCAATTTTTGACTGAACTGGATTTCCCAGATGAGATGTGATTCACAGAAAGAAGAGTCAATACAGCTCTCTTTGAAGAATTAATTATTCATGGACAAACCAAGTTTAGTAACTAAACCCTTTTAAATAGACACTAATGCATGCTGCACCTCTTTTTAAAGATAGGGTGACAAATGTCACTTTTTATTTTAAACCACAATTAGTCCACACCAATGAAACACATACCCTGTGAAAAAACAATAAATTCAGCTGACAGAAAACACCAGTATAAAAAAAATGCAATGGCTGCAGGACTATACAATTAATGTTACGAAACCACAATCTTATTATTATTATTAATCTTATTATTATTTTAAATGAACACAATCCTTTGAAATTCAGTCCTGTGAATAAATTTGATATATCTTTTCACATTCGGTGACTTCCACCATTTGAAAAAGTAAACAGAATTCAGATAAAACTGATAGAGTCAACATCATAATTAAGCCGGTGGAGGCTAAAGGTGGTGCTGTGCCATTTCCTCAGGCTGGCAGGAGCTCATTGAAGACTAATTGTCTCCTACTATGGGCTCCAGACAGCCATCTTGGGGAGGACAGCAGTCCTATTAGATACCACAATCCCATGAGATTTGGGCAGCCATCTTGACACAGAATTGCATAAGTAGTGCAATTCTGCATCATTCAGTGTGCCGCAGTGTGAGAGTAAGATTTGGGAGAGGTACCTGTGGAGGATAGAAACAGTGATTTCCTTTTACAGGGCGTCTCCTCTGTCAGCTTCCTGGAAGAGTGTCCCACTGGCAGCCAGATATTTGCAGGGACATTTGGGCATGGCAGTGTCAACTGAACATGCTATATTATAACTTCTCCTAGAAAAATGCTCCTCTAGAATTCTGTGGTATTTAAGGGACAGTTATTTTACTAATGGAAAGTGTCTTGTGGATAAACAGTGCCCTCTTCTACTTGATTACCTTATTTCTGCGAGAAGTCATTTTACTACAATATAAGCAAAGTTTATGTGTCCACGTGTGTATAAAAAGACAACTAAAACAACCCAGTGCTCTACATAGTCCAAACTACATATATGGTATGGATATCCCACAGATCTTCAACCAGAAGGCTTCAAAGATGCAGCCCTCCCAAGATGGGGTGTCTTAACATACAACTGTAAAAAGAATAAACAGGGGGGTGCAAATGCTTAGCGCATTAATGAAAACGTATTTAAAATCACAAATGCCAATTTCATACTCACAAAAGTGATAAAGTGCAAGTAGTATATCACACCAAGCTCAAATCTAGTGGAAGGATAGTGTCACCCAGCTGATATGTCACACAATTGGCAGGCTTATGCGTTTCAGGGGACACACCTCTTCCCCAGAGCTCTGGGTATTATTAATGATTGATAATTATAATAACAATAATAATATGAAGATACCGATGCTGTGCTTGTGTCTATGGACACACATAGCCCCACTTGGGAGTCCACTTGCACAAGTGCCCCCATAGCACACCATTTGCTAAGGGGACCCTGAAGGAAAAAGGAGCAAACAGCGCCTGTGGGGGACCGCCAATAAGGAGGTTCGGGACCACACCATATCGTTGCATAGAGCAGGTAAGTACAACCTTTTATTTTTGTTTGTTTTAATTAAAAATAGGAATTAATATCACTTTATTTTACATTTCAGATGCAGAAAAACAACGCCTGTCTACATGAACCCTTATGGTGTTGTTGTCTGTACCCACAATCTCTCCTGGAGTAGTATGACAGGATAGCTGCACCTTTTCCAATTATTTGAAGCCAACTGATTATCAAGAAAAAATTGTTCATATAACCTGCCTGCCCCAGATTAAAGATATGCAAAGACAATAAAACAATTATTTTAAATATAAGGTCATTGGAAGCTTAAGCATCCTTGATCTAAATTGTACTAATTAGGCAGGAGCCAATGCATTTTAAAAGGTTAATTGTGCATGTTTTATACAGCTGCAGGAAGTAATCTCTCTCTCTCTCTGCGTCTTGAAAAATATGAGAAAAGCCAGCTGTCAATCATGGGAGAAGGCCTGCACATATAATTGGATTGTTCTTGGAACAGCTGTTTTATATAATGAGGGGGAAACAATTGTAAGTGTGTAGTTGCTTTATCTAGATACATTTGTTTTATCCATGTTTAAAATATACCTGTCAGCTCCAGACTAGGTTGTAAGTTTTCAGTTATTGAGCTAACATTCTTGCTGCAAGCTAGGGACATCTCTAAGGCATACAGACATTTTGGCAAAGTCATACTTTGCAAGTCAAGGCATACTTTTCTTCTATTTGCTTACGTCAGATTATATTCTCAGGAACTCTGGGGTGAAATGTAATGAAGAGCACATAGCAGTGATGCCATCATGTGCTTGGCATGATGTAATGACTGGAGCATCAAAAATCTCAGTTATGCTGTCTCTGGAGAGTAGAACATAAAGGCTTTTCCTGTCTTTCCTTCCTTTTTTTCAATGCTTCACCATGGGCCAGTGAGGCTGCCTATCTCTCCATTGTGTTGCAGCCTAGCTGGGGAAGATCAGTTCTTTGGATGTTCTTTGGTCTCCCTCTCCTCCACCCAGTGAGACTTACAATGCAGGTCCCAGGCCCACAGGAAGGACACTTGGACCACCTTTGTAAGATATATAGTGGTGGCAGTAAAGGGGTAAAACATGTTGGCTTCTACTCTGTCAAAAACTTAAAAGAAAATGTTTGTCTTTAGTTAAATTTATTGTCAATTAGTTATACCCATGACCATGAGCTATGGATAATTACCAAAACAAGTTTGTAAGTGCACATACAGAATCTAGAAGTGCAAATCTCCCTGGGAAAACCCTGAAACCCCAAAATGCTCTATTATGCCCTTACACAGTTCCTGAGGTTGAACTTTGGTCTACTGCCACCAAACTGTTTGTTCATCAACATGATGGAGGTTCACACTAACCAACAGTGAAACAGGAGAAGAAAGAAATGTGGTCATAAATTCAAATACAGATCAATGCATTACAGAGTGTTCTGAGTCTTGGGAGGAATGGGGTGCTCTGTATGGTGTGTGAAGGCATATACAGACACCCCTAAATACCGTGGATTTACATCTGCTAACTTTTGTGGTTGAACTCAGACTGATTTCAGGCTATTGGGCAAACATGGACAAACGGACAGATAAAATAGGCACAAAGAGAATTGTAGCCTTAGGAAAAACTGAAATGCTTTTCATAGCCTCTGGATCCTTCCTATTATAGAATGTGGTTAAAAATACAGCCCTGTGTTTGGAAGCTGTAATACTTCCAGGAACAACGTGAATGTTGTGTGAAAAGCTAAGTGTTACCTTTAGGAATAGTTAGTAAAAAATGTGCCAAAACAGCAAATTAACTCTTGTCACCTTCACTTGTACTTTACCTAGGCTGATGTTTAACTGGTGGCAAATGACTGCAGGTTTACCACTTATAAAACTAATACACCTTGTAACAAAGAAGTGTAGCTGTCTAAAAGAAAAAAATTGTGAGCATCAGGAAGGCCCTGAATATAATCTCTGTGGATACATTAGCTTTTAGCGACAGTAGTTCTCTACCCTTAATCCTTAAACTACACACCCTTTCTATAACCCTAATACTATCAATCCTTGCTGTAACCCCAACCCATTGATAACTATCAGACTAACCCTTCCCATATCCTAACTGTAGTTCCCATGCTAACTTTCAACATAATCCTAACTTTACCACTCATCATAATCCCTTCCAAAAACCTATCTCTAACCCTTAAGCTAGCCTTTCCTGTAAACGCTAACCTCCACATTACCTTCTCTTTAAACCTAACCCCCCTTGCAACCCTCATTAAAACCCAAACTCTAACCATCACGCTAACCCTTTCAAATACAAACTAATGCTTCTATGCCAGGACATGCCAGCACAGGAATCTCAGCTCTGGGATTAGTTACATGTGCATTTCCGTGCTTCTTGGATATTTTTCACAGAGACCAAGAGTCATTGAAGAGCTAACCATGCACAACAGCGTCCATGAAAGCTGCCAATTCTAATAAAAATGAATGGCAATGCTGGTACAATTCGACACTCAAGACAAAATTCACACAAGCACACAGGGGCTCAGGTAAGTTCTTATTGTATGACATTGTTAATATAAACAGTGTGGGTGTGTCTGTCTATAAAATATTATTTTAAGAGCCAAAAGGTAAAATTGAATAGTTACCTTTTTTATGTGTGAAAGGCATTTTCCATAGGGAGAAAAGCAAACTAAAATTTTTCAGTTGGGAAGTTTAAGCTATAATAAGGAATGATGAAGATACCAAATATACAGCAAAAAAAAAAAAAACATAAGGAAACTTGCAAAACTGAAATCGAGTTAGCAAAGACTGAAGCTGAAAACCAGAATAATAATGGTAATAATCTATAAAGATATACACTAAAAAAACAAACCTAACTTATTTTAAATAATCTATCCACAGTAAGTGCTAAACTAATTTGGAAAACGGGACAACAAATCTACCAGCAGATTAGTTAGCAGATCAAGCATCTCTTTGGTTATTAGTGTTGGGACAAAACTGCAGCAGGTAAGGCATGAGTTATCCAAGAGTAGGATCTGTATTCAGGCTGTTCCACTAATTGGTTACTTTGGGAGAGCATACCATTGTAGTGCCCCCCACTGTGGTTCTACCAGGAGAAAGATGGATTTGTTTGCTACAAAGTAGCTTTGTAATCAAATGTTATTTGCTTGATGAAGGAGCAAAGGTTCACTCCAAAGTGCATTACAAAGTCACATTATCAGTAAATGGAATTGTGTTGAAAGTGGTCACTTGACATTGAACACCACAGGCTCCTACTACACCATAATGCACAAAATGGTGACTGGATCTACAGACAGGGATGGCACTTGGAAAAGGTGGGAGAATATTTGAATGTTGGCACTCCTTGTTTACAATACTTGTAATAAACCATACTGCCTGATACCTAGTTTGGGCATTTCTTTACCTCCTACCCCAGATACACAACAGGACGTATAAGGAAATCTCTCTGAAGCAAGGGGAAGTCCACTTTCAGGTAACTGTCACTTCAACAGGTGTCCCTATTGGAAAATATTTCTTCATTAAGGACAAAAGTTACATTTTGTATTTCCTTTTATTTTCTGTACTAGAGACAAAAAACACTAAGACATAGACATATACCAAGAGTGACGCTTCCCAGCATGTACAAAAACAGCAGTGTGGTGCTCAGCCTTGGAAAGACTGCTGGATATAAACCAGAACCCCCTTACCTGTTCAGAGGTTTCCCAGGTCCAGATACCAATTCCAAAGCATTCCGACAAAACACAGGCTCAGTCTTGGAGTGTCTTTTTGAAGAACAGCAGTACTTAAACACAAGCCGGTAGAGGGATGAGAGTGCAGGACACTCAAAAGCATATGCAAACATATTCAGCCAAAGTCCTTCAGTAGCAGTCTTTGAGTATTGCTGCAGGTAGAAGTGACAGCCAGCTAGTCTGACACTCTTTAAGAGTATTCACATTACATGCAGTAACCTCTGGTGTCTAACCCCTTAAAGCATAGGCACACCTAAAGCTCTAGACAGAAAGTCCTACTCACAATGTCCAGAGACAGCTCCCCAACCAGCTTCTGTATGACACTCTTCAGTGAAAGGAGTTCCTTTCCAGTCCAGCTTCCTAAAGTAATATTCTCTAGCAAATTCTCTTTAATCCAGGCTCATTCAGACTCTCAGGCAAACACATGCTAAGGCCTAACATCAACAGCTCTTCAGTAAAACAGGCTGCCTCCCAGGGGCAGAGGCCCCAGGGCAGAGAGATTTAAACAGCCACACCTTCTAGGGTCCCCTCCCAAGGATTGGCTGAGGTCAGATAAATATTCATAACCCAGTGGCTAAGCCTCCTAATCTATTTCTGGAAGCTTCTTCCAGAGGCAGGCAGGAGCAATCAGCCAACAGGTTTAGGGAGACCTGACCAGACCTAGAAAATAAACTGCTGCTCAGCTTAGTACAGCAGAGCCAAAAACTAAATGTATCCAGCCTAGGGCAGGGTGCTGTCTCTATTATTTTAACACTTTGTCAATCTATCCAAGCCTAACAAATGTTTATCTCTACATAGTGTACATGTTAAGTCCCTTGTGACCTTGTAACCTAAGCAAGAGCTGGAGAAACTCTGGAGCTGCTGGTAACAGGTATTGCCTCTTTCTCATTGGTTGGTTGTTGGTAACGCAGTGGCATGAAAATTGAAGGACTAAAGCCGGCCATAGAAGGATGAAAACTCAGCCACGATTCAAACCATGTATAGGCAGGCTGATTGTACCCAAGTTGATCCATTGATTGACTTTGATACAACCAGCATGTCAGATTTTCAGCATGGCAATAATCACTGTGTTCTCCAGGCAGGGACAGGTACCCACGCACCCCCCCCCCCGCCATGAGAACACAGTAGCTCTGTGGAAGGGATTTCCCCATCAACACTGACTGTTTTAGTGGGGAAACTGAGCGATTTTCTTTCCTGCAACTAGTGGTTGCAGGAAAAAAAAAATACCATCTTCAATGGGCTGCCTAAAGCTGCCTCTAAACATTAAATGGTGCTGGCCTGCTCAAGGGCAAACAACAGGCAATGGTCAATATACAGACAACAATGGGGATCAAGCAAGAATATCTATCCTGGCTAATCCTCTCTCCTCGAGTCATAGAGTATCGCCCAGTTTTGTGGAATGGGGATGGGTTTTACCACTCCCTACATCCCAAACAAATGTTTCGGCTTTAGATACACTTTAATATGCAGCATTTCATATTTACCATTCTAAAAAAGGATTAATATCTTTTACATTTCTGTTTTTTAGGCTTTGCCATAATCGACAAAGAAAGAATATATTTATAAAAGCATTATCCATTTTCTATAGGAATATAAAGTGTGTCAAAACCCAATACCATAAATGTAATATAATGTAGCTTTTTCAGGATTTTTTTTTTTTTTTGTCCTTTTTTTTACTTTTATTTTCACCCATTGACCTTGCTGGTAACAAACTACCTGTCCTAGGGTGACAATGCTTACTGTGTCTTTGGATAAGGCAGCTGCACTGTCCCCCTAGGTCAGGATAGAACAAATCTCCTCTACTCATTTCTTATAACATAAGGGAAGGTGTTCTTTGGTTCACAGAGGTAAGCTGGACAGAGCTGATAATACACGTTGAGATTTCAGACACAAAAGACACAAAAGCACTGCATTGTCACCTTAATACAGGTAGTGAAAAGCTCACAGAATGTCTGGCAGGATTAACAGGTATTTTTGGCAATTGTCAAACAGATATACCAAAACAGTTGAGAGCAAAGAGACAAGAGAGCAAATAACAGCAGTTCATTTATAGAGTTTACGCACTTAAATGTTTCTCAATATTTTTTGAGCAGTAGAAGCATCATCAAATCTATTATAATGGCAAGCTGATTGAAAAAGGAAAAAAAACTTTTGGAACTGAAATGCAGCTTCAGTTGCCTAAAAGGATTTTAAAATTATTGGTGTCCTGAATGTAATAACTATCGCAATTCCACATCTAATAAATTCAGCATGGACAGAAGAACACAAGTTAAAAAAAAATTATTTCTTTGAAGGATTTTTATTTCTTAGAGTCACTAAACCATCAAATTTCCCATTAATACTGCAGCAGTGCAAAGATAGAGGGAAAAAAAGGTTTTTCAATTATTCGTCTCCATCCTTAAATTCCCACAGAGATGTTGGTCTGATGTCTTCCTCAAAAAAGCTCATTACATTTAAAGGGTATTAAAAGATGGAAATAATGAGGTTAGATTACTTATTACTTTGCAGTGTTCAAATGAAACAAATTATCTGAGAAAAAAAGCAGGCTGTGAGGCAGTCTGGGAAATAAAATTTGCATGTAGACAATCCGCAAATGGCAATATAATAAAGGGGGGTATATAATGTAAAGATGTATGCCATTTGGAAAATTTTAAATTTAAAAGTTGTAAAGTGGTTCAACACAGTGTATAAAATATACCCTGGTGAAACAAACACCTCATTGCGTCCCACGCTTCATGGCAATGAAAAGGTTGAACAAACTGATGGATCTACCTTGAATTATACAGTCAGCTCTTCTTTGTAATGTCAAAGTGATCTAAGCATCTGTAGCTTTGCCCACTTTTACAGGACAGCAATGTGCACCCCCAAGCCCCCCCCCACACACACACACATACACTGTCCTGGGGATCCCCTGCATGTCCTAACAGCTCAAGGCAGCCAGTAGTGGAGATTGGTGGAAATATATTCACCTATTCCTCCCCTATGGAGTGAACCTGGAAGTGTTTAGAACTAAGCACTTCCAGGTTCACTCCAAACCCTGGCAGCTCTGGCTGGGCAAAGTAGTAGATCAAGAAAAGTTTTTGCCCAGTCTGATAGATGAGGGGTTTAAAAAAATTATCTTTGAAGAGAACCTTTCGTTCCCCTCCCTCCCCCCCCCAATAGGGGCTTATTAGCCGTTTGTGATAGCAATAACGTTTAGTGAATTTTTTTTTTTAAATAATGAATTTTAATAAAAATGCCCCCTCACCCACATGCACGCATATGCACACCTAGGATACACTTTGTACACAAATGGTGATCGGGTAACATAGCTTGAACAATGTCATGTACACTGGAATGAGATAAATAATTCTAGGGCCATTATTTAGGGTTAACTGTAAACTAATTAGGTTTTTAAATCATTATGTAAAAACAGTTTTCAGCATTGTAATTATTTTGCCATTTCCCAGACACATGGAATTTTAAAGCTTGACATGTTTGGTATATATTTGCTCAATGCAGTCTTGACTTTTTAATTTTACAAGAAACTGGGAACTATATTGTGCTTATGCCCTGAAATTAATTTTACTTTTTTTTTTTTCTTGCAAAAATAAGTTTAAAAAACAGTTGGGCAAGTATTGCACAAAAAAATGTACAACTACAATCTTTTAATTAAATACTACAGGTTCTCTACATATACATTGTTAACAAAACTCTTCTGGCGGTGAGTCCCTTTAGAACTACCTAGGCCTAATTCAAGCAAACATTTGCACTAGTTTCTGTAACATTACCGACATGGGCAACAAATTCAGGTTTGAAAGAAACACACAAATGTCCATGCACATGGGCCACTGTCCAACTGGGAGAAAATAGTCTGCTGAAAGGTCGTTGCTAGCCCAAACTCATAACCTATGAGATCAGAAGGAAAAACCAAAAAGTGGGGAAAAAGCACTATAAAAGCAGAGTTATAACACCAATCTTTGATGGATAAAAACATTAGTATTTAGTGTACAGACCAAGGCATACAGAGGCAGGGGGTAGCCAAATGGAGCGTTGGCAACCCAAGTGGATTACCTGGAAGTGGAGGCTACATGAGTGAGAGGGTAACTCCAAGATGTTCTAAGAGGATCAGCTGGGTTATCTTGTGGAAGGTGTGCACAGCCAGACTGCAAAGGGGGTCATAGGTCGACCCGATGAATCTGTGGGACCGTTGGACCGTTGATGGAATCCTGTGTGCAGGGATGCGGGCGCCTGGGGACACCAAAGCAGATGGGAATAGCTGGAGCGCTCGAGACTGACAGCTGCTCCACAGGGGAAGCCGCATCTGTCGCCCGGAGATGATGTCACGAGGCTTTCGGAAGTGGATGCTGGTGGCTGCAGACTGTGGGCAGCGCTGAGATGGAATGCTAAACAGAGCCAAACTGCCAGTGCAAAATAAATAGGGTGAAATTAAAGTCAGCTTCAAAGACTACATGTTTGGTGCATAGCCCCTTCTTCAAGTCAAGCAATGTTCAGGTAGTTCTAACTACTTCCACTTTAGGAACCTATCATTTAGGCAGCTACAGATTCTTAAAGAGTTACCAACAATTTGCAGACTAAAAACTGGCGGTAATTAGGGCCAGCTCTGAATTGGTGTACAGATATATATGGATATGTCTTCGCTAGGAAGCTGTTGTGTATGCCACATCTTCCTGCACAGGGCTCTATCCCCCATCCTGGTCAACTAAATAGAAACAAAGAGGCTGGGGATAGAGGTGATAGTGGCAATGTCCATATCTGGGAAATGACTTTTGTCACTAGGTGGTTGGAACCTGATGGGGAACTGAGAGACTAGTTCCCTATCAGGTCAGTCTTTCTTTTGATTGAAAGCACACAGCAGCCGGTGGACTCAAAAGCCGCTATTGTTCAGGCATTACTCTCTCTTTACTACCGCAGAGACTGACGGCAAGAGAAGTCAGTGTTCAATGTCTTCTTTGCAGGGAACAGTTGATTGAGAGCATTTATTTCAGTCACAGAGTTGCTATAACAATTTTTTTATGATCTCAAGTAACCAAATTGAGCAATGCTTTCAATGTTCCTTCAGGGTTTCTATAGTTTCTTGTGTGTAATTCATCTACACATCCACTTCCAGATGATTGCGGTAGAGGTGATTTAGGGATGTGAACAATTTCTTTGTTAATGGATTAAGGGAATTTATAATTAGAATAAACCAATCCCTGGGTTCGCATTACAAAATTTGTTCAAAGGCTTAGTCTGGGTTAGGAATTCTCAACCTTGAGAATCATAAGCTCAAAACGAGGTGCTCCTAGAAGCATGAAACAAAATATTTTATATATTACACTGACCTGCTGCATCAGCAGATGTCAGGATGAAATGAAAGACCATTAATTGGTTCTGTAACATATCATGATGCTATATTTATATATATAATTATTAGTATGTTTTAATTGAAATTGCATGTAAACCCTAAAACAAATAGAAGCAGTGCAAATGACAGGCTGACAACACTTCTTCTAATTATGAGGAGGTGGCTTAGAGTTGTCAGTCTGCAACAGGAAGTGTTACTGGCAGGATCTTCAGATAGGTAACAGAGCAACAGATTCACAAAAAAAAAAATCCTAAAGCTAAAGATGAATAAAGCAGCAAAAAGCTGTTTTTGCTATTCTATTGAGCTTTTCATTTTTATATTCTTATTTTTGGCTGGAGTTCTCCTTTTAGGAAAAATATATACAGTGAGGCATGATGCCAAACATACTGCAAATAGATTTAGGGTTTATAGTGCATACACTTTAAAGCAGGTTAACACCCTAACTGAATTATATTCAGTTTGCTGCTGATCTCCTTTAACCTTTTTTACAGCCTTCTGAAGGGATACGAGAGAGTATTTGACACTCCAGACAATGACTTCTGTATATGACTATGCCCTATGATCTTGATTCCCTCAGCAGTATTTTAACCACCTCAGCTCCGGAAGGGTTCCCCCCCTTCATGACCAGGCCATTTTTTGTGATACGCCGCTGCGTTACTTTAACTGACAATTTCGCGGTCATGCGACTCTGTACCCAAATAACATTTTTTGTCCTTATTTTCCGACCAATAGAGCTTTTTTTTTTTGGTGGTATTTGAACACCTCTGTGGTTTTTATTTTTTGCTCTAAAAAAAAACGCTGACAATTTATAGAAAAAAAAAATATATATATACAGTGGGTACGGAAAGTATTCAGACCCCCTTAAATTTTTCACTCTTTGTTATATTGCAGCCATTTGCTAAAATCATTTAGGTTCATTCTTCTTCCTCATGAATGTACACATAGCACCCCATACTGACAGAAAAACACAGAATTGTTGACATTGTTGCAGATTTATTAAAAAAGAAAAACTGAAATATCACATGGTCCTAAGTATTCAGACCCTTTGCTGTGACACTCATATATTTAACTCAGGTGCTTTCCATTTCTTCTGATCATCCTTGAGATGGTTCTACACCTTCATTTGAGTCCAGCTGTGTTTGATTATACTGATTGGACTTGATTAGGAAAGCCACACACCTGTCTATATAAGACCTTCCAGATCACAATGCATGTCAGAGCAAATGAGAATCGTGAGGTCAAAGGAACTGCCTGAAGAGCTCAGAGACAGAATTGTGGCAAGGCACAGATCTGGCCAAGGTTACAAAAAGATTTCTGCTGCACATACAGGTTCCTAAGAGCACAGTGGCCTCCATAATCCTCAAATGGAAGACGTTTGGGATGACCAGAACCCTTCCTAGAGCTGGCCGTCCGGCCAAACTAAGCTATCGGGGGAGAAGAGCCTTGGTGAGAGAGGTAAAGAAGAACCCAAAGATCACTGTGGCTGAGCTCCAGAGATGCAGTCAGGAGATGGGAGAAAGTTGTAGAAAGTCAACCATCACTGCAGCCCTCCACCAGTCGGGGCTTTATGGCAGAGTGACCCCGATGGAAGTCTCTCCTCAGTGTAAGACACATGAAAGCCCGCATGGAGTTTGCTAAAAAACACCTGAAGGACTCCAAGATGGTGAGAAATAAGATTCTCTGGTCTGATGAGACCAAAATAGAACTTTTTGGCCTTAATACTAAGCGGTATGTGTGGAGAAAACCAGGCACTGCTCATCACCTGTCCAATACAGTCCCAACAGTGAAGCATGGTGGTGGCAGCATCATGCTGTGGGGGTGTTTTTCAGCTGCAGGGACAGGACGACTGGTTGCAATCGAGGGAAAGATGAATGCGGCCAAGTACAGGGATATCCTGGACAAAAACCTTCTCCAGAGTGCTCTGGACCTCAGACTGGGCCGAAGGTTTACCTTCCAACAAGACAATGACCCTAAGCACACAGCTAAAATAACAAAGGAGTGGCTTCACAACAACTCCATGACTGTTCTTGAATGGCCCAGCCAGAGCCCTGACTTAAACCCAATTGAGCATCTCTGGAGAGACCTAAAAATGGCTGTCCACCAACGTTTACCATCCAACCTGACAGAACTGGAGAGGATCTGCAAGGAGGAATGGCAGAGGATCCCCAAATCCAGGTGTGAAAGACTTGTTGCATCTTTCCCAAAAAGACCCCTGGCTGTATTAGATCAAAAGGGTGCTTCTACTAAATACTGAGCAAAGGGTCTGAATACTTAGGACTATGTGATATTTCAGTTTTTCTTTTTTAATAAATCTGCAACAATGTCAACAATTCTGTGTTTTTCTGTCAGTATGGGGTGCTATGTGTACATTCATGAGGAAGAAGAATGAACTTAAATGATTTTAGCAAATGGCTGCAATATAACAAAGAGTGAAAAATTTAAGGGGGTCTGAATACTTTCCGTACCCACTGTATATATATATTTTAATTTATGCTATAAAACACCAAATAAAACAATGTATGAGTATCCAATTTCTTCATTAGTTTAGGCCAACATGTATTCTCCTACATGTTTTTGGTAAAAAAAAAAATCTGAATAGGCTTATATTGATTGGTTTGCACAAAAGTTATAGCGTCTTCAAACTATGGGATTATTTATATAGAGCTTACAGGAACCCCGATACCTAGAGTAAGCACTCCAAGCGCTTAATGAGGACTATATCTATGGTAGCATAAAGTACAATGCTGCTACTTGAAAAAAGGATAATATGGACAATGGAATACATACAAATTAAATAAATAATAATATAATATACTCCAGTAGCGCTACTGGAGTATATTATATTATTATTTATTTAATTTGTATGTATTCCATTGCCCATATAGGATTATTTAATGGAATTTTTTGGTATTTATTTATTTTAACTAGTAATGGGGGACATCAGCGACTTAAAGTGGGACTGCGGCATTCCGGCAGGCAAGTCAGACCGTAACTGACACTTTTTGGGGACCAGTGACACCAATACCGTGATCAGTGCTAAAAAATATGCATTATCACTGTACTAATGACACCGGCAGGGAAGGGGGGGATCAAAGGGGTAAATATGTCCCTAGGGAGTGCTTTATAACTGTGTAGGGGGTGCTTGTACTGTGAGAGACAGAAATCAGTGTTCCTGCTTAGCAGAAACACAGGATCTCTGTTTTCTCTTGTCTGCCTTGTTTACATAGGGTATGATCGGCGAGTCCCGGCAGATATCGGGTCTTCCAGACCCACTAATTAGCTTCCGCTGTGTCCAATCACAACAGGAACTGGTCACTGGCAACGCACGTGCAAGCAGCAATTCCGTAAGTGGTGAAGACGTACAGGTAGGTGATTTCGACTGTAGGAGCCACTGCCCCACAGTATATATAGTGGGGCGGTCGGCAACTGGTTAAGTAGAATATGGTCAGATGCTCTCATGTTGTCAAGTCAAGAAAATAGGGGTTTTAGGGTCCACAACATTCTACAGTATATTTAATTCTAACATTTCAAATATCTAAAATCTAGCTGGTACCCATATTTAAATCACCATCCCACCAAAGGCTTTGATGAGAGGAAATGCTCCAATACAGGGTGCTCCACTCCTGCTAGCTCATAAATTAATACACTATAACAGGAATTGCCTGAACAAGGACCTTCCAGGCAGGGACACCTAGTATTCTAATAATGCAAGATGTAGATGTAAAAGGAATGAAGATTACTTTTCAAATTACAAAAACATGTTAAAGATTATGGGGTTTTAGTTAAAGTATAGTCATTTCTATATTAGAAAAGAAGAAGAACAGAATTACATTTGTTTTAAATATGTATTTTAACTGAAGATTTAGCTACTAAGCTTACACGTTAAGAGTTATTCTTAAACATTGCAATGTTTAGTCCTACTTGCATGCAATTAGATCCTTTCACCCTTGGGGACACATTTATTATTAATGAACATTTTATTTGCAGAGAATGCTGAATGTTTTTGAGAATGTGAAAATGCTTTTTTTTTTTTATCAAGAAGCCATAGTAAAACAGGCCTAACCTGCTTTTGTGTCTGTTTATTGGTCTGTGGTACAACACGGGGCTTTTGTAAAGATGTGATGGGGAAGAACCACAACACGGGCCTCTTGTAAAGATGTAATAGTAAAAGAACCACAACACGGGGCTCTTGTAAAGATGTGATAGTGAAAGAACCACAACACGGGGCTCTTGTAAAGATGTGATAGTGAAAGAACCACAACATGGGGCTCTTTTAAAGATGTGATAGTGAAAGAACCACAACACAGGCTTTTGTAAAGATGTGATAGGGAAAGAATCACAACACAGGCTTTTGTAAAGATGTGATAGGGAAAGAACCACAACACGGGCTTTTGTAAACATGTGATAGGGAAAGAAGCACAACACGAGGCTCTTGCAGAGATGGGACAGGGAAAGAACCACAACACATGGCTCTTGTAAAGATGTGATAGTGAAAGAACCACAACACAGGGCTTTTGTAAAGATGTGATAGGGAAAGAACCACAACACAGGGCTTTTGTAAAGATGTGATGGGTAAAGAACCACAACACGAGGCTCTTGTAAAGATGTGATAGGGAAAGAACCACAACACATGGCTTTTGTAAAGATGTGATGGGGAAAGAACCACAACACGAGGCTCTTGTAAAGATATGATAGGGAAAGAACCACAACACGAGGCTCTTGTAAAGATGTGATAGGGAAAGAACCACAACACATGGCTTTTGTAAAGATGTGATAGGGATAGAACAACAACATGAGGCTTTTGTAAAGATGCGATAGGGAAAGAACTACAACACGGGGCTTTTGTAAAGATGTGATAGGAATAGAACCACAACACAACGCTCATGTAAAGATGTGATAGAGAAAGAACCACAACACGGGGCTTTTGTAAAGATGTGATAGGGAAAGAACCACAACACAACGCTCATGTAAAGATGTGATAGGGAAAGAACCACAACACGGGGCTTTTGTAAAGATGTGATAGGAATAGAACCACGACACGAGGCTCATGTAAAGATGTGATAGGGAAAGAACCCAAACACGGGGCTTTTGTAAAGATGTGATAGGAATAGAACTACGATACAAGGCTCATGTAAAGATATGATAGGGAAAGAACCACAACACGGGGCTTTTGTAAAGATGTGATAGGCAAAGAACCACAACACAAGGCTCTTGTAAAGATGTGATGGGGAAAGAACCACAACACGGGGCTCCTGAAAAGATGTGATAGGGAAAGAACCACAACACAAGGCTCTTGTAAAGATGTCGGTGTGTTTCCTTTATCCATATATGATCTTTTTAGTCTAAACTAGCCCTTATTCACAGAAAATTTGTACTAAGCTCCTGAAGAGTGGATGATAACTCCACGAAACGCGTAGGGCCATAAAATATGAAATATGAGGATTTATCAGGACATGGATTACGTAATATGTATGAAAGAGCCCATGAGCCACTGGATGTATTCTTGCTATGTATTTGATATATATATGCCTTTGTATGATATTTGTATCTGCTATTATATATCTATTTATTATGCGTATATGCCTAGCAAGACATTTCCTTTACTACCTCTTGTATGTCCATACCTGGATTGTTTGTATCTATACTGTGAATATGTGAGATTCTATTTATTGATTATTGCTGCATGATCCATTCTTTTATCATGCAGCAAGAAACAAACCAATATTCTGAAACTATTTTATTTTTATTTTTTTTTTTATTTTTTTATTTTCATTTGGATATCTGCAATAGCAACCTACCTCATATAAAGTCCCACTATCCTTACGCCCCCCTTGTTGTATACAATATTAGGGATGGAGGTGGTTGCTGTGATGCTTCAGATCATTTACTTTTTCATACTGTGCATAGAAAGATATCAGGGAGCAACTCTTACAATCAAAACTATCAGTAGTGCAATGCATTGAGACATCCCAGGTAGTGCAACAAAACGCCCGCAGGGGCTCAGGTAAAATCAAAAAAGACATTAAGTACAAGGGTCAGATCTCTGTAGCCAGCGATCCCAGATTTTATTAAACTTAGTTAGATTGGCTCTGTGCTTGTACATGAGCCTGTGATATGGCAGGATACTGTTGACTTCCGCTATCCACCCACTGAGTTCAGGCTATCAGTTTCCTAGCAAGAAACAGTGTAGTGTGCAAAAAGGTAATAAGGGATTTGTCCATGTCCTCATCTGGGTATGTACCCAGGAGGCACTGTTTAGGGTCCAGTTGCACAGGGGATCCCATCTTGTCATGCAGAAAAGTGACCACCTGTTTCCAGTAACCCTGGATCAAGGGGCAGCTCGAGAGCAGGTGGTAAAAGGTGCCCACGGTCATGTGACACATCGGACAGTCCAGAGAGACCTCCGGTCTGTATCGCGACAGGCTAAGGGGAGTAAGGTATGTCCGGTGCAAAATGAACAGCTGTGTAAGGCGGTCTGAGAGCTTAGGGGATACCTTCCGACATGTCTCAAGGGCATCATCCCAGTCCTCGTCGTCCATGTCGCCAATGTCAGTCACCCAGTTGGTCTTAACGGCGTAAGCGAAAACAGTGGAGGAGGGTGTATGGAGTTCCACGTAAAGAATAGAGATGAGATGTTGTGGGTCTGTGCTCTTAATAACGTCAAGGACCGAGATAGACTCAAGAGGGAGGGATCCAGATGGAAACTGAGCCCGAAAAGCGTGCCTGAACTGGTAGTAGCGAAACAACATATAGGCCAGTAGGGAGTATGCTGCACTCAATTCCGCAAATGTGCCCAGGGTCGCCCCCCCCCCCCCGAAAGATGTGTGAGAGGTAAAAAATTCCCCTGCCACTCCCCTGCCCCGAGTCCGGCAGAGAGTGAAATTCCGCCAGAGTTGCATTATGCCACAAAGGGGTATAAGTGTGCATTGCTGGGCATTTCAATTTGGCCATCCCCACCTTCCACACCCTGCTGTAGTGGTAAAGCAGAGAGTCGGGGCCGCCCTTAATCTCAGTGCCCCTAACCCCTCTCAGAATGACCGCCAGCGGGTCTCCGGCAGGGTGGGACCACCCAGGACACAGGAGCAGAAGGAAGCGCAGCTTGTCAGTTTTGTCCAGGTGGAATATTGTGACAACTGAGCAGCTAGGTAGTAAAGGTTGAAGTCGGGTAATGCCACCCCACCCAAATTGGAGGGATTTTTAAGTTTACGCCAGGAGGCAATAAGCTTTTTAGTTCACCCCAAAGATGTTCAATAGGGATGTGGTCAGGGCTATGTGCATGCCATTCCAGTTTCTTAAAGTGACACTAAACACACACATTTTAATTTAAATCATCTATTTCCGTATATGAAAATTATTTAAATTTACAAAAAAACATCTAAGTACCGTTTTCCTAATCGATATACACCTGTCACATGATCCAGCTCTTTTCCAGTCTGTCTGCAGGGAAACCTAAGCAGGAGGAGCCTTTTGTCCTCTTCTGTTGGTCATGTGTTAAAAAACAGACTATGGAATACAGAGTAAAAAAAAAAAAATAAATATTTGTGAAAAAATATTATATTTATAAAAAATAAATATTTGTGAAAAAAAAAAAAAAAATAAATATTTAATATTAATAAACTATTTAAAATTGCCATAAATATATATTTGAAATTAAATTGTTATTCCTTTTTGTCAATAACATGGTGTCGGTGGATTTCTGTTACTCACAGACTTTCACACCCCTCCAGCCTGCGTCTTAGAATAAGAAGGAGGTGAAGCTTCCATCAATCTATGTGTCATATCCCACCCTCATTGTGTTTAGCTGGTTAATGGGCATGAAGGAGGAGGGAGGGAGTGGACTGTCATTTACCACTGTGTATACACCTACATGTGTGACTCTATAGTCATATGAGCTGCTCAGATGTGATAAGGAGAAAATGCTCAGCATAGAAACCTACTGAAAACTGAGCATGTGCAGAGCTGTCAACACTGCTCTGCAAAATACCTAGCTGAATTGGGGACTTGGACAGAAGGGGGGATAGAGAACAGCAGGATCAACCAGTTTTTTTTTTTTTTTTTTTGCAGAATACAGAAAACGGATCTCATAGTAACTGAGTGAGTATGAACAGCATGATGTAATACAGCATTAAATGTTTTTTTATGATGTGGGTTTAGTGACACTTTAACTCCAAACTCATCCAAACATGGCTTAGTGCACAGGGCACACTCATGGAAGGACAGAAAAGGGCCTTCCTTAAATTGTTGCCAAAAGTTTGAAAGAACACAATTGTCTAATATGTCTTTGTATGATTTAGCATTAACAGTACCCTTTCCTAGACACACCTAAACTCTATAATTTGTAGGGGTTTCAACATATTTTTTGCCATATACTGTAGATAAGTGAGATGGCCAGGTGTTTGGCCATACGTGTGGCCATATGGTGCATATAGGACACACATTTAATCCATTTATGTATTAATTGTGAAAACATTAAAAGCTCCTTCTCTTAATCCAAAAACACACCAGTAGGTTAATTGGCTTCCACCCAAGTTGGCCGTTATGTGTATGAGTGAGAGAGGAACATCAGACTATAAGCTAGTGCGGGGGCAGGGACTGATGTAAATGACTCACCCTTCGCTGTAAATGCTGCAGAAAAAGGTTGTTACTATATAAATGACAGGTTTTTGCTTTTCTTAAAAAAAAGTAAACCTGTCACAAGCCTGGGCAATTCAAACTGAGAACAAGAAGGGAAAATGAATAAGCAGAGCTTGGCTTCAGTGTAGACTCATGTCAGAATGATCAGTATTTATAGAGCTATTGGCATCAAGCCTGAAGTTTTCCACTAAAGTTTAGCTTATCTCCACCCATCAAACACGTTGGTCAAGACACACCTGAAAATGTAAACGCAATTTGGACACTGTTTTAACCACTTGCCGACTGGTCAATGCGGCAAAGTGGCTCGATATTGTCCAGCGGCATAGACCTACGTCGCTGGACTCCTCCCCTTGTGGGCGGCGTGCGCGCACCGCCTGAGGCTCGCTCCCGCTGTATTCAGTCACAGCGGGAGTCGGGCCAGGGGAGGAGCGGCGGTGATCACTGCCTCTCTTCCCCGATCGTCGGGGATCGAGTATGGAGATCTGCCCGCTTGTGTAAACAAAGCGGGCGGATCTCCTAAGTGACAAACAGTGAAAGATTGCAGGATTCAGCATAGCTGAACCCTGCGATCTGTGCCTGTGTCACACAGTCCCCTCCCCCCACACACGTTAGTAAGCACCAGGCATACGTTAACCCCTCCCTCTCCAATAAAAGTTAACCCCTGCCCTGCCACTGTCATTTTTACAGTAACAGTGCATATTTATAGCACTGATTACTGTAGTAATGTCACTGGTTCCCCCAAAAGTGTCAAAAATGTCAGTCAAGGGTCCGATCTGTCCGCCGCAATGTCGCAGTCCCGCAAAAAAAAATCGCAGATCACCGCCATTACTAGTTAAAAAAAAAAAACAATAAAAATTACATAAATTTCCCGTAGTTAGTAGCTGCGATAACTTTTGCGCAAACCAATCAAAATACGCGTATTGCAATTGTTTTTACCAAAAATATGTAGCAGAAAACAAATTGGCCTAAAATGTTAAAAAATTTTGATTTTTACATTTTTTTGGGGGGGAATTTCATATAAAAAAATGTGAAAAATATTGTTATTTTTTCAAAATTGTGGCCCTTTTTTTGTTTGTAGCGCAAAAAGTAAAAATCGCATAGGTGATCAAATACCACCAAAGAAAGCTCTATTTGTGGGGGAAAAAAATAAATTTAATTTGCACGACCGCGCAATTGTCCGTTAAAGTAACGCAGTGCCGAATCGCAAAATATGGCCTGGTCAGGAATGGGGTAAAATCTTCCGGTTTTAAAGCGGTTAAAAATATGCTCATTGAGAATTTATTTGTCAAAGACATGTAGCTAAATACATTTTGGCCGAAATATATGACAAAAATTGAATATATTGGATATTTTTTAACTGTCAAAGTAGAAAAATATTGTTATTTTTTTTAAATTGTCGCATTTTTTTATTAATATCGCAAAAAATGAAAATCGCACAGGTGATAAAATACCACCAAAAGAAAGCTCTATTTGTGGGAAAAAAAGGACGTAAATTTAGTTTGGGTACGGCATTGCATGACCGCAAAATTGTCAGTTAAAGTCGCACAGTGCCAAATCGCAAAAAGTAGCCTTGACTTAGGACAGCAAAATCCTCCGGTGGTAAAGTGGTTAAAGCAATCCATACCTGTAAAAGTAGTGAGGACATACTTAGCTTGCCTGCTTTCCACTAAAATAAACTCCACTCGAATCCTGATTTGAATCTGATCTTGAAATTTAATGCAGAATTCCCCAGGGAAACTAACACATTTAGAAATGTTGATCGCTTAGTTCCCCTAAGTTCTCACTGATTCCTCTCAAAGACCTCTATGTCATAATAGTATCCTGTAAAGCACATGTATCAAACACAAGGCCTGCAGGCCAAATCTGGCCCTTTAGGCAATTTCATGTGGCCCTTGCACCTCTCCTGCAGCTGCAGGAGAGCTCCAGTCCTCCGTTGGTCCTCCTTCAGACCCTGCACTTTCTGCTTCCCAGCAATGCCCCAGATTCTTCTCAGCAGCAGCACAAGGTAAGGGGGGTGTACTGTGTTGTAAGGGAGGGTGGGGGACTCTTGACTTCTTATAGTGGGGGGGGGGGCTCCTGACTTCTGATGGTGCGGAGGCTCCTGACTTCTGATGGTGGGGGGGCTCTTGGCAACTGATATGGGGGGGGGGGTTGCCCTGGACATCTAATGTTACAAATACAACTGGCCCTTTGAGGGCAATCATAATGCTGATGCGGCCCACAATGAAATTGAGTTTTACACCTCTGCTGTAAAGAGGGGAGGTCAGAGTCAGGAACCAGTGAGAGCTGTGGACCCAGACGATTGACACTCCCAGAAGTGTCGGGCTCCCTATAGACTGCAGCAGAAGATTTCTCAGCATGAGAAAGGAGTTTGGAGACACTGGCAGCAGGAAAAGTAAATATTTTTTTCTTCTATAGGTATGGTTTGCTTTGAAATTGTTTCTATAGTCAAAGGTTTGCTTTAACCACTTTACCACCAGAGGATTTTTCTGTCTTACGTCCAGGCCACTTTTTGCGATTCGGCACTGTGCGACTTTAACTGACAATTGCGCGGTCATGCAACGCCGTACCCAAACGAAATTTATGTCCTTTTTTTCCACAAACAGAGCTTTCTTTTGGTGGTATCTGATCACCTGTGCGATTTTTACTTTTTGCGCTATAAACAAAAAAAAAGAGCGACAATTTTGAAAAAATAATAATATTTTTCACATTTTTTTATATGAAATCCCCCCCCCCCCCAAAAAAATGTAAAAATCAAAATTTTTTATCATTTTAGGCCAATTTGTTTTCTGCTACATATTTTTGGTAAAAAAAATCGCAATAAGCGTATTTTGATTGGTTTGCGCAAAAGTTATTGCGTTTACTAACTAAGGGAAGGATTTCTGTCATTTTTGGTGTTTTTTTTTTTTAACGAGTAATGGCGGTGATCTGCGATTTGTTTTGCGGGACTACGACATTGCGGCGGACAGATCGGACCCTTGACTGACATTTTTGACACTTTTGGGGGTACCAGTGACATTACTACAGTAATCAGTGCTAAAAATATGCACTGTTACTGTAAAAATGACACTGGCAGGGAAGGGGTTAACTTTTATTGGTGATCAAGGGGTTAATGTATGCCTGGTGCTTACTGACGTGTGTGGGGGGAGGTGACTGAGTGACACAGGGACAGATCGCAGGTTCAGCTATGCTGAACCCTGCAATCTGACCCTGCCTGTCACTTAGGAGATCCGCCCGCTTTGTTTACACAAGCAGAGGGATCTCGACACTCGATTCCCTGGCGATCGGGGAAGAGCGGCGGTAATCACCGCAGCTCCTCCCCTGGCCCGACTCCCGCTGTGACTGAATACAGTGGGAGCGAGCCTCCGGCGGGGCGCGCGCGCCGCCAAGAGAGAGTAATGTCTGGCGACGTAGGTCTACGTCGTCAGACGTTATCGAGCCACTTTGCCGCAGTAGCAGCTCAGTGAGCAGCGGTAAAGTGGTTAAAAAATCATGTTTATTTTAATTAAAGAGACCCTTTATTATTTATGTGTATTTTAAATATTTTAGACATGTTATTTATCTGTAAAAACCTCCCCTGTGCAGACATCCAAAAGCCTGGAGACTGCTGCTGGGCATGGTCATTTTGAATGTGATTTCACCAGCCCCACGCTCAAGTTAAACTCTATAGAATTCTCCTTTGCTCCTCTCCTGGCTGCTTCATAGAAGGTATTTTGGAAAGTGAAGGATATGTCAGAGGACCTGGTCCAGCATAGAGGGTAGACACTCCCAGGAACAGGAAAGGGCTATGACATTCAATGGGAGAGGAGGATGTGCTAAGGAACTGGTTCTTCCTGGAGTAGTCACATTTTCTAGCAAGTTTTAAAGGCACAAAACAAGTAAAAAAAGAAAAAAAGAAAAAATAATTGATAAAGGAAAGCCACTGCAAAAGAGCATTCAAAAAACCTGATTGTTCTGTGTTTTTACAGTTAACAGTTTTTACAGTTTACACTTTAACATAGATAAACGGTGACAAGACGGTTCTTTTGTGCCAGATCATGTACCTAGTACATGATCTGGCACTTCCGGACATGGATGCCGATCAGCGGGTGCCACCCAGTAGATTACCGCCGGAACCCACTGTTCATCTCAAACACACACAGGACAGGAAATAAATTGTATTTCCCCACAAAGCAGTGAATGAAATAGATTACTTCTCCTAGTAAAAGCACCACACTATGTACACCAAAACACTGGCCAGGCACACATTTAACCCTTTGATCATCCGAGACATTTAACCCCTGCTCAGCCGTGCCATTAGTACAGTGACAGTGCATATATTTAGCTATTTAGCACTGATCACTGTATTAATATTACTGGTTTCCAAAAAGTGTCAGGTAAGGCCCATACACAGGATACGAAAATTGGATGAAAAATACCGCTTTTTCGAAGAGATCGTACGATAATTGGATCGTTAGTACAGAGCTTTCGAGAGCCGATGGCGACAGTTCATCCGATATTATCCGACTGGACAAGCACAACAAAATTTTCTTGTACAATACCAAATTGTACGATTTTCGTTTAATCAGTACAGTTGTCGGTTGAAAATACAATACAAATACACTACAACACATTCGAATTTGTTCGATCATGTTCGATATGCGACTAGCATGCAAAATAAAAAAACGGACAATCGGTCTGTCTGAAACTATGTAGCAGAATACAAATTGACCTAAATTAATGAAATTTGATTATTTCAACTTTTTGTTGGATATGTTTTATAGCAGAAAGTTAAAAATATTGTTTTTGTTTATAGCGCAAAAAATAAAAAACGCAGAGTTGATCAAATACCACCAAAAGAAAGCTCTATTTGTGGGAAAAAAGGACATCAATTCTATTTGGGTACAGCGTCAGATGACTGCGCAATTTTCAGTTAAAATAACACAGCGATGTATCGCAAAAATTGTCTGGTCATGAAGGGGGGTGTATCTTCCAGAGTTTAAGTGGTTAAAGGGACCTCAGCAAAAAATCCAGTTAGAAAGTAAGATGTTTGGACCCTGTAGGGTCTTGTTTGTCACTTGAAGTTTTAACAAATAATCAAGTATATACTGATTAATATCTGTTGGATATTTTTGGGTAGATGGGTCACACTGATGGTACACTTGAAAATGATAGATGTTGTATTCCAAAGAAAGAGCTGAGCTGAACGTCTGCTTATTTATCTCCATACATGCCCCCACCTGAGCCTAAAGCCTCGTACACACGCATTGAAAATTGGCAGGGAATTTTCGGCCGACGACCGATCTGCCGATTTTCGGCTTGTTAGTATGATGCTTCCGACAACCGACTCCGACTTTTTGGCCGAAAAAAATCTGGTGTGCATGCTATAAAATTTTTGTCCGCCGTCAAATCACGGCCGATTTTCGTGCAGTCAGTACAGATTTTGACAGGGAAAAATCTAATGAGCAAGACTGGGCATGCTCAGAGAAGAAAAAACACAAAGAAAGCAAACCAACACGTGACATCACTTCTGAAGTAGAATTTTGTCGGGCGAGAAAATTCGTGTGCAGTCTAGGCACATTCCAACTAACAAAACACCACTCGACAAAAGACGGACGATCGGTCGGCCGATAATCGTTGCGTGTGTACGGGGCTTTACTCTTGGTCTTCTAATGCCGAAACAAACACATCATTGTGTACATGGTTCTCCATTTTTTTTCTACCATCACCTAAAATACACAGGAAAATTTTAGCCAGGCAGCTTTAAGCTTGTTGACTGTCATGGTCAGCACTTTTTTTTTGCTCTCACACAACATATAAGCTGTCTTATTGAGTTGAGGGTCGTCCCCCCCCCCCCCAACATCAAAGCTAAAACTTACAAAGCTTTTGCTTTTCTTCCTAAAGTTTTGCAACTTATTTCTGTTAGAGGCTATAACTTAAACATTTGTCTAGTGCATCAGTCTCCTGACAGTCTGAATTTTCAATAGACTAAGATAAATGAAATATAGCAAAAAAATGACTTCTGTGCCTATGGGTCTACCTATTGAAATGTGGGTGTAACAATAACAAGATAAATTGGAAGACAGATTGCTTGTTTATAGAAATTGAACATGAAAGTGAAAGTTTCAATTTTTTTATTTTGAAGAAAGAATCTCTTCAAGGTCAGCTATATATGCTTTAAAGTAAAACTGCCATATGGATTGCCATTGCTAACCTCCTTCTGCAAATGTCGGTAGCCTGGCTGTTGTCCTGACCCACTGGCTTTAGACATTTCTGAGTTGCTGGCACTATGAAGTATGCCATTTGGAAAAGTTGAAGACATACATCCATATCTGAACACTTTTATTGGTTTAGTGACTCACACCTCTGAAGCAGGAAAATGGCATGACTACCATTTTCAGAGAGGAGGGTTAAGCAATACAAACTCTGGGATTCTTTAAAAGCATATTTAAAGCCAATCAATAGAGTCTCATAGAGTATAAGATTTAAGATTTTCATGATGTTTCATATTTGAAATCTTCCTGCTTTATTAAAATATCTTTATTTAGGCACTTCCTGTTAGAGGATGACAACACTTCAAAGTCCCTGTTTCCCTATGAAGCTTCTGGATTTTCATTCTGTCACATGGGCTTCACATGGAAACTACAAGTGGCTGTTTCAGCGCACATTAAGTAGATATGATCGCCATAAGGAAATTCATCCTACACATATGCTGGAGTGCATACAAATGAGAAATGGCTAGAAAAGGTTTTTAGGATATCAGAAGTAATGTAAGACAACAAAGGCTTTAACCACTTGCCGACCGCCGCTCGACTATATACGGCGGCGGTCAGCCCCTCCCAGGCAAAGTGACGTACCGGTACGTCACTAGCTTGGGAGCCAATAGGGGGCGAGCGTGCGCCGCTGGAGGTGCGCTCCCGCCCCGCTCATTCACTAGGAAGGCCGCGCGTGTGACCGGCAGACCCGTTGTCACTCGCGATCATCGGGTGGAGAGGGAGAAAGGCAGGCGGCTAATGTAAACAAAGCCGCCTGTCATTCTTCCCTGTGTAAAAGCACAGATCATACAGTTCTGCTATGTAGGACCATTGATCTGTGCTGTTACACACACAGCCACATCCAATCACAGTAAGAATCACGCCCCTAGGGACACACTTAACCCCTCCCTCTCCAATAAAGTTAACCCCTTCCCTCCCAGTGTCAGTTTTACAGTAACAGTGCATATGTATAGCATTGATTACTGTAGTAATGTCACTGGTACCCCCAAAAGTGTCAAAAATGTCAGTCAAGGGTCCGATCTGTCCGCCGCAATGTCGCAGTCCCGCAAAAAAATCGCAGATCTCCGCCATTACTCGTTAAAAAAAAACAATAAAAATGACAAAAATCTTTCCCTTAGTTAGTAAACGCAATAACTTTTGCGCAAACCAATCAAAATACGCTTTTTGCATTTTTTTTTACCAAACATATGTAGCAGAAAACAAATTGGCCTAAAATGTTAAAAAATTTTGATTTTTAAATTTTTTTGGACGGAATTTCATATAAAAAAATGTGAAAAATATTGTTATTTTTGCAAAAATTTCGCTTATTTTTTGTTTATAGCGCATGATCAAAAAATCGCACAGGTGATCAAATACCACCAAAAGAAAGCTCTGTTTGTGGGAAAAAAAAGAACGTCAATTCCATTTGGGTACAGCGTCGCACGACCGCGCAATTGTCCGTTAAAATCACGCAGTGCCGAATCGCAAAATAGTCCCTGGTCAGGAAGGGGGTAAAATCTTCCGGGGCTTAAGTGGTTTTTAAAAAAGCCTAAGACAAGTAACTTATATATTAAAAAATATACACTCTTCAGCTTTACTGTTCATCTAAATTACTGATTCCCACTTGTCTTATTAATGTAGCTTTTGTAGCTATATTAGTAGTTCTCTAACAATTACAACCCTGTGTGGGGGGCAAGTGAGTTAAACTGTATGGAGGAACACTGAAGATCATGGCTAGCCATTTGTCCAAAGTGACAGCCTGAATGCCCTCTAAAGGTATGTGCCACTGTTCATAGCATAATGCAGTGTTTCTCAACTTTTTTTCAGTGAAGGTACCCTTTAAAATTATAGCAAATCTCTAGGCACCCTTTAAAATTATGGACAGTACCAATGCACCTCATTCTAAAATGTAAAAAATGTTTGTAATAGCTTTATATAATGCAGCAACATCCAAATGTAGGACACCCAACGTTAGGTGATATTTTTTTCTTCCAAAGCAAATACACTTTTGCACACTGGTACTGACTAGTAATCCCATTTTTCTATTCTCCCTCAATTCTCTCCATCGGTCAGCTAATGTGACCCCCAGTGCTGAGGGAGAGAGGCAGAGGAGGGTCAAACAAGGATGCTGTGGAGGCAACAGAGATCCTCCTTATCAACTGATGGCATCATTGGTTGTTAGGATGCCAGTGTCTAGAAAGTCATAATGGTACATATTGAAAACCTTTCGCTTTGTGTAACTAAAAGGCAGGCCTTATCCACCTGCTGGCTTGTATACAATTTTTGATCAATTTTGAGGCATTTTGCCAAGGCACCCTTGAAGAAGCCTGGGCACCCTGGTTGAAAAAGGCTGGCATAATGCACCCACTAGTGCTAAAATGCTGTAGTGATTTCCCAATGTAGTTGTCTGATGACATGTTGGTGGGTCACACTGTACCAAATATATGAGGGAAATGTATACAATAAATATATGTGTATAATATATATATACACATACACACAGTGTATCACAGAAGTGAGTACACCCCTCACATTTGTGTACATATTTTATTATATTATATATATATATATATATATATATATATATATATATATATATATATATATATATATATATATATTATATTATATCTTTTCATGTGATAACACTTAGGAAATGACACTTTGCTGCAATGTATGTATGAGTGTACAGCTTGTATAACAGTGAAAATTTGTTGTCCCCTCAAAATAACTCACAGCCATTAATGTCTAAACTGCTGGCAACACAAGTGAGTACACCTCTAAGTCAAAATGTACAAATTGGGTCCAATTAGCCATTTTCCCTCCCCGGAGTCATTAGTGTTACAAGGTCTCAGGTGTGAATGGGGAGCAGGTGTGATAAATTTTGTGTTATCGCTCTCACTTTCTCATACTGGTCACTGGAAGTTCAACATGGCACCTCATGGCAAAGAACTCTCTGAGGATCTGAAAAAAAAATTGTTGCTCTACATAAAGATGGCCTAGGCCAGTGATGGCGAACCTTGGTACCCCAGATGTTTTGCAACTACATTTCCCACAATGCTCAACTACACTGCAGAGTGCATGAGCATCATGGGAAATGTAGTTCCAAAACATCTGGGGTGCCAAGGTTTGCCGTCACTGGCCTAGGCTATACGAAGATTGCCAAGACCCTGAAAATGAGCTGCAGCATGGTGGCCAAGACCATAACAGGACAGGTTCCACTCAGAACAGGCCTCGCCATGGTCAACCAAAGAAGCAGGTGCTCAGCATCATATCCAGAGGTTGTCTTTGGGAAATAGATGTATGAGTGCTGCTAGCATTGCTGCAGAGTTTGAAGGGGTGGGGGGTCAGCCTGTCAGTCCTCAGACCATACGCCGCACACTGCATCAAATTGGTCTGCATGGCTGTCGTCCCAGAGGAAGCATCTTCTAAAGATGATGCACAAGAAAGCCGCAACAGTTTGGTGAAGACAAGCAGACTAAGGACATGGATTACTGGAACCATGTCCTGTGGTCTGATGAGACGAAAATAAACTTATTTGGTTTAGATGGTGTCAAGCGTGTGTGGTGGCAACCAGGTGAGTACAAATACAAGTGTGTCTTGCCTATAGTCAAGCATGGTGGTGGGAGTGTCATGGTCTGCGGCTGCACGAGTGCTGCCGGCACTGGGGAGCTACAGTTCATTGAGAGACCCATGACTGCCAACATGTACTGTGACATACTGAAGTAGAGCATGATTCCCTCACTTCAGAGACTGGGCTGCAGGGCAGTATTCCAACATAATAACAACCCCAAACACAACTCCAAGTCGATCACTGCCTTGCTAAAGAAACTGGAGGGAAAAGGTGATGGACTGGCCAAGCATGTCTCCAGACCTAAACCCTATTGAGCATTTGTGGGGCATACTCAGAGGGTGGAGGAGTGCAAGGTCTCTAACATCCACCAACTCCGTGATGTCGTCATGGAGGAGTGGAAGAGATGAGATATATATATATACACATATATATATATATATAATTTCTTTAGCTACAATATATCTCATTTCTTAACCCCGCTAGCGGTAAACCCGAGTGTGACTCGGGGTAGGAATTTTCTGCTATTATCGGTATCCCCGAGTCACGCTCGGGGTGAATGGCAGAGCTATGCAGACAGCGCAGCGGAGTGTCTCTTACCTTATCCTGGCGATCCAGCGATGAGCTCTCATTGCTGTGACCGCCAGCCGAGATCTCCGCCGCTCATCTGTCGGTAGGAGGACTTCCTAGTTCTGTTCACTGCAGCAGCAATGCTGCATGGGAGCGGAACTAGGGAGGGAAATTAAAAAAAAAAAAAAAAAAAAAAAAAACCTTGCACAAAACACATAACACATTTTATATTATATATATGCATATATATATATATATATATATATATATATATATATATATATATATGCATATATATATATATATATGTATGTATATATATATATATATATATATATATATATATATATATATGTGTGTATATATATATACTTATATACACACACACACACATATATATATATATATATATATATATATATATATATATAAAATTATATTATTGATTCGATTATAATCATTCGATTATATATATACACACACACATACACACATATATATATATATATATAATATAGAATGCATGAATTATAATCTAATCAATAATATAATTTTATTATATATATTATATAATAAAATTATATTATTTAATTTGATTATAATTCACGCGTTTGTGTTTCAAATTTATCACATCTGGGATGTCTACTAGACTCTTGTTTTGGTCAGGTTTAAGTCAGTAATTACTAAGAATTGTAGGCCTATAATACATAACGCCAAATTTCCATGAAAAGAATTGTACCGCTTTTGGTACAGAATTCCTGACAGAATCATACCGCCAGGGAGGTTAAACTACACCTACACCCTGTTACAATCTAATATTCTCAGTAGGATTAAATGATATTGCTGACTGTGTATCTATGTCAGTAAAGACAAATGAGGCTCATGATTGAGCCACCGGTACTCAGTCATCAAGCACCATTAAAATTTTGCCTATATGGAGTTTACACAATGGTTTATGCTTATATCATTCCTATCATTCCTAAACACTTTTCCCTAATGCATTGGGATCTATGAAATGGTTTTGACCTGATTCAGACCAGACCATTCTCTAAATAAGTAGAATACAAGTTCACCAGAGCAGCAGTTAATTGGTGAATGGCAAAGCAGCAGCAACACAGCAGGGACCAATTCATGAATGAAGCAGACACTTGACTTATCTTCTCTCCCACTGGGAATGCCACATACTGAAAATAAGGGGGATTGCTTTTTGCAGCAGTTGACCCCTGCTGACTCCTGTTTCAGGGGCTTATGAATCTTTGTCACTGGTTGAAATGTATAGTGTAATTCTTCCAAAGTATAGATTTCTATATCCAGTATGTAATTGGAGGCCACTGTCCATAAAGCCCTTTCAATAAACCTACCAAATGTTATTTTGTTGATCCCTTTGGCTACAACTGCAACTGACAAGTCGGTTGGCTTCAGAACAAATGTCAAATATGAGTACTTTTACATAATTAGCTGTGAATAATAACTTGTTGATTTATTTTTTTTTGATATAGTGGTCTTTTAACCACTTTACCACCGGAGGATTTTGCTGTCTTACGTCTGGGCCACTTTTTGCAATTCAGCACTGTGCAACTTTAACTGACAATTGCGCTGTCATGCAACGCTGTACCCAAACAAAATTTACGTCCTTTTTTTCCCACAAACAGAGCTTTCTTTTGGTGGTATTTTATCACCTGTGCAATTTTCATTTTTTGCGATATTAATAAAAAAAAAGCGTCAATTTAAAAAAAAAATAACAATATTTTTCTACTTTGACAGTTAAAAAATATCCAATATATTCAATTTTGGTGTTATTTGATCACCTGTGCGATTTTTACTTTTTGCGCTATAAACAAAAAAATAAGCGACAATTTTGAAAAAATAACAATATTTTTCACATTTTTTATATGAAATTCCCCCCAAAAAAATGTAAAAATCAAAATTTTTTATCATTTTAGGCCAATTTGTTTTCTGCTACATATTTTTGGTAAAAAAATTGCAATAAGCGTATTTTGATTGGTTTGCGCAAAAGTTATTGCGTTTACTAACTACGGGAAAGATTTCTGTCATTTTTGGTGTTTTTTTTTTTAACTAGTAATGGCGGCGATCTGCGATTTTTTTTGCGGGACTGCGACATTGCGGCGGACAGATCGGACCCTTGACTGACATTTTTGACACTTTTGGGGTTACCAGTGACATTACTACAGTAATCAGTGCTATAAATATGCACTGTTACTGTAAAAATGACACTGGCAGGGAAGGGGTTAATTTTATTGGAGAGGGAGGGGTTAATGTATGCCTGGTGCTTACTGACATGTGTGGGGGAAGGTGACTGAGTGACACAGGGACAGATCGCAGGTTCAGCTATGCTGAACCCTGCAATCTGTCCCTGCCTGTCACTTAGGAGATCCGCCCGCTTTGTTTACACAAGTGGGCGGATCTCCAGACTCGATTCCCCGACGATCAGGTGATCACCGCCGCTCCTCCCCTGGCCCGACTCCCGCTGTGACTGAATACAGTGGGAGCGAGCCTCCGGCGGCGCGCGCACGCCACCGAGAAGGGGAAGTGTCTGGCGACGTAGGTCTACGTCGCCAGACGATAACTAACCACTTTGCCGCAGTAGAGCTCTAGTGAGCAGCGGTAAAGTGGTTAATGGGCAAATATAATACATTGGGATTCAGCCAATTTCCTGTTTTTTTAACTTTTACTAGCAATTTATTTGATCTGGGAATACCTCATACTGAAAATAAGGGGGGCTACTTTTTCCATCTATTTCCAGCACTTGAGCCCTGCTGACTTCTGTTTCAGGGGCTTATGAATCTTTGTCATGAGTTGAAATGTATAGTGTAATACTTCGAAAGTATGGATTTAAATGTCCAGTCACCAGTAATTGGAGGCCACTGTTCAGTAAACCCTTACAATGAACCTACCAAATGTTATTTTATTGATCCCTTTGACTACAATTGCAACTGTCGTAAGTCCATTGGCTTCAGAACGAATCTCAATGTGATTACTAATAAGGGTGTTTTTCTTTTTTTTTTTTTATATAGTGGTCTTCTAAACTCTAAAGGACTAATGTAATGCATTAGCACTTAGCCAATTTCCTGTTTTTACTCTTATGATGGAGCTTGCCTTACTATCAAATATTTAATTTAAATATACTGTAAATTGCAACAATTTTTTTTTTTTACACTTACTAGCAACTTGATCTGTTTCAAACATTATAGACACATTCTGACTGCATAGTGTATGTGCTAGAAATATTATTAGGTTTCAAGTTTACCCTTTTAACAATCTGTGCTTCTAGCTTCCTTACTTTCAGTTCTTAATTTTCTTTACTAATGATCCAAATACAAAAGCCAGCCTAGAAAATGTGAAACCACAAATATTGTTAAATAAAGACCAATGTCCATTGAGTCCAGCTTCTTTTGGTATATTATGCCATACTGAGATTCAGAACATGGCAAAACAATATCTTAGTAAGGGAGATGCAAATTTATTCCTGCATTGGCTAAGTGTGGTAAAATTCTAAATGTTCCCGACCTTGCAGAAACCCTTAGGCAAAAAGATTTTCATATTAGCAAATGCCCTGTGTGAATAGCTCCATTGAAAATATGTTCAGATCCAGGATTTGTACATGCGTTTTTTTATAGCTGTGTGAATGAAGCCTAACTCCGAGCAGTTATCAAATTGTTAAAACTTAAATTATCTAATGCTCATTTTTTTCTAGGGAATAAGATAACACCGAGTATTACGTACCTAATATAGAGTCCCACAGCATTTTTGCCTGCTGTTTCTGGCTGAGATGGATGGTCCCCCAAAGCTGACCATTATGACTGGTCTTGTAACCCCCCCAAAGGTAAGTATTACTTTGTGTTATCATATTCCCTAGATAAAATGCTCAATAGATCCTTTAATAACTGGAAAAAATTCCAATGTTAATTTTATTAACATTGGAATTGCTCGGAGCTTTAATCATACTGTTGGCCATCATCAACATCATCTCATTAGCCAGAAAAGTCTAGTCACGCATACAGTGGTAGTAAAATGGTTTTATCTGAAATGATTAATCTACAAATCAGAATGCATGTCTTCTTGCTGTTACAGAACATAGTGCTAGTGCATAGAAACTTCAAAATACGACCTCCAATATTAAAGTATTGTTTTCTATTTCACAAGCCAGCATATTGCTGCCAAGTATTGTCTTTTCAAGGTTAGCACAGCTCATGGTTTCAATGGCATTGTGTCCTACATCCTGTCTGTATTGTGTTCCCGGAGTCTTCCTTTTTCTTTCTTGGGTTTTGCCATATTTACAACTCACATCACTGTGCAGCAGTATATTGTAATATTGTATACATATTGTATACTACATATTGGCCCGTACACACGATCAGAAAATCATACAAAAAATACCACTTTCTAAGCGATCCTACGATAATCTGATCGTTAGTACAGTGCTTTCGAGAGCCAATCACGACAGTTCACCCAATATTATCTGATGGGACAAGCACAAAAATGTTTCTCATATGATACGAGATCGTACGATTTTCTTTAATCAGTACGGTTGTTGTTCGAAAATACAATACAAATACACTACAACACATTACATCACTTCCTAATTTTTATTCTGTTGTACGAGAATTTAGGTACCTTTAGTAAACTTTTCATTTTTGAAATGATATTAGCATGCAAAAAAAATGATAATCCCATTGTGTATACCAAGCATATCACTCTTTCACCCATGCTGACTAAACCTACACCTTGCAAATATGTCACTTGTGTTGGAAACCTCAGGGGAAACGGTCATATGCCAGAAAGATTTACAGCTATAGTCAGCTGAGGATATAAACAAATATTGTCTTTTCAAGTAAAGATGAGTTTGGCTCTGTCACTCTAATTGCTACTGCCTCTTATCTCTATGTTGGTCCTTTGAGATGGTCAGTTTAAGGCTCCATTCACACCTGGGCATATCGTTTTCAGGAGGTTTTTTTTTGGGCTTTCTTCAGCCGTTTTTTTTGGACTTCTTTTAGGCATTTTTTGCAGGTGTTTGGAGGCAGGCATTGACATCTAACAAAAACGCTTGTAATCTGCCAAAAAAGAAGCTCATGTACTTTTTTGAGCTTCGGGATTTTTGCTTCAGGTGACAAAATGCTCAGATGTGAACAGGGACCATTGAAATTAAACGGATTTTGCTATATGGGAGTTTTGAGACTTCAGAGATAAGCGTTTTATAAGCTGAAATACGCTCAGGTGTGAACAGGGCCTTACTGACCAAGAGACATACGCAGGAGGTAAAAAAGGGCAGAGACAAGGGTAACTGTAAAGGAAAATTCAAACTGTCACATAACATAATAAGCAAGTTTTCTGGATCTACTGATCCCTTGACATGAGGTTTTCTCTAAAGATAATGAATCTCTTCATCATATATTCAAACTGAATTGTCCAGGAATCTGTCCAGTTCCTTGAGGAATCTTTTTCAGTGGCTTGAAATTCATATTGAAGGGTTTTTTGAGGGGGATTAGGGAATACGGGTTCAAAACAGGATCTGCCATTTAAAGAATATCTTTAGCCTTTTTTGTCTTTTTTTTTTTTTTTTTTGGAAAAAGCAGAGATGTTTTTTTGCCCACTTTTCTGAGACTGAGAGAAAAACATCCCCCTCTGAGTGATCTATGTACATTGCAAGGATTATAACAGCCTTTGCTGCAGATTCCTACCTTCTGAAGAAATCACTGTTTGTTCCTCTGTGCTGAGTGGGTCTAATAAGAGTGGTTTCATAATTATCAATTAGCTGTGCAGCTGCAGAGCACTAATGAGGAAATCCCTTTAGACGTGTTCCTATTGGGAGTATCTCACCAAAAATGACATTTTTGTTGCAGGTGATACCAGAAATCTGACTTGTATCTTAGTGCAGACTTCTGGGAAAATTGGTGAGCCAATCACACAAGCAAGAAATTATGTTTCTGGGGTGTGGTCAGTTCATATTCTGTGTAAAGAACGCCTCCAGGTAGCCATATTGCATTGCTTTTTTCAGAAAATTATAGCGGCTATTTTTAATATAGGTCATTTTTAATAACAATCAATTACAATATGACTTGTGTCGCATTTGTATACGCTATATTTTTTTTCTTTATTTGCAATTTTTTTCCCCAAAGAAAGTGGAGTTACCCTTCAAGAAGATTTCCCTTCACTTCTTGGCCTAGACACAACAAAAAGCAAAAGCAACAGGAAGAAACTATATCCAAAGTGTGCGAAATCTCCTCACAGAAAGTTTTCAGCAAAACAAGTGATCTCTTTGTAGGATTTCCCCTCTAGGCCTATTCTGGTTACCCTCACTTTCAGCCCTACTCATGAGGGTCGCCAGTACAAACAGTAGCGAGTACATCTTCCTAGTGGGGACATAAAAAGCTATAAAAACCTGACAGGAGGCTCAATACTGAATTAAAAAAATAAAATAAAATTTGGGAATGTCAGGCAAACATTTTCAATACTGTAGAGCAACCTTTTTCCACCAGGGTATCCAGGCACCCTGGAGTTACTTCAGGTTTCTTCAGGGGTGCCTTGGCAAAATGCCTATAAATTGCCCAAAAATTGTATACAAATCCTGCCTTTTAGTGAGGTAAAGCCACACGTATTGTGCACCATTACAAGCTTCCAGCTGCCGGTACCCTAAGAACCAATGATGTCAATGGTTGATAAGGAGGACATAGGCCACCTGGACAGCATCCTTGTTTAACCTCCCCACCCCTCTCTGTCATTACTAGGGTCAAATTCTCTGAGTCGAAAGATTCAAGAGAGAAGACAAACAATAAACTACTAGTCAGTACCAGTGTGCAAAGGTGTATTTGCTTTGGAAGAGTAAATTACCTCTAATGGTGGATGTCCTACATGTGTGGATGTTGATGCATTATGTAAAATGAATAGTTTTGTATTTTACATTTAAGATTGGGGTGTCACAAGATTGTATAATTTTAAAGGCTGCCTCAACTGAAAAAACTTTGAGAAACTCTGCTGTAGAGAATTGTACAATGGGAAGATTGAATGTGCTAACTTCTCCTGTTGAAAATACTGGCTAAATGCTGTCATGAGGATCCATTGGCTTCAATATTTCAAATTGATTACCTCAAACAAGATAGGAGATTAAGACTCCTGACTTTCTAATCTCCATGCTCATGCCTGGTCAGTGACCTAAACGGCTTTAATTACACTGCCAGGAAATTGGTGTTTCCAGAAAGTCAGGTTTTCTTCAATGAGTGAGACCAACGTGTCTTGCAATAGAAAGAGACCCATGTATTTTGTAATATGTACCCATATATGTATTATATATCAGACTTTATACATGGCAATACAAGATGGCTTAGTGCATGGAGCTGACATGCTAAAGGCACATTTAATTGTATGGGCGCATATACATATATATATATATATATATATATATATATATATATATATGTATGTATGTATATATGTATATATATATATATATATATATATATACATATATACATACATACATATATATATATATATATATATATATATATATATATATATGGGTACATATATATATGTATCCATACAATTAAATGTGCCTTTAGCATGTCAGCTCCTCAGTGCACTAAGCCATCTTGTATTGCCATGTATAAAGTCTGATATTTTTCACACTCTTTTCTAAAGTGGAATTTTATTTAGTTCTGCTATAATAGCTGAGACACTGTGTAATACTGACACTCTCTTATTGTGTTTGCTTGTATTGGATAGACTTGGCCTGACTGTGCATCATGCCCATATTCAGAAGTGAGTATTTTCCGGCACAATGATACTAACTGGCAGTTCTGTTCATTATGGTTTTCATTTCCCTGTGACTGAAGAACATAAATATTTTCTGCTGTTACATCTAGACTGCTTCCTACAGCAAAATGCAATAACATTCAAAGCTGTGCGTCAAATAGATCAACTGGAAAATTAAAAGTATACAACGTGGGCTAACCCGTAGTTTCTTTCATGTAGAGAAACAGAGATTTAAAGCAGAACTACAGAGAGCAAAATACTTTTACCCCCCCCAGCTTCACCTTAAGAGTTTCTATATTTATACAGTCAAAAAAGTTTTAAAGTGATTGTAAATAGTACATTTTTTTCCAAAAATAACAAACGTGTCATACTTATCTGCTCTGTGCAATGGTTTTGCACAGAGCAGCCTTGATTGTCCTCTTCCTGAGTGTCCTGACTCCTCCCCCCCCCCCCACCCAGTACCTCCATAGCAAGGGGGGCACTCCTGCATCATTCTGGAGCCCCAATCTGTGTGTTTATTGACATACAGAGCGCAACATGGCCCCGCCTCCACTCCCTCCACGCCGGCTATGATTGATAGCAGCAGAAGCCAATGGCTCCTGTTGCTGTGTCTGAGCTAATTAGAGTGAGAGCTGAGAGAACCTTTGCTCTCACACAGTGCTAAATCAAGATTGGGCTAAGGGGGCCTGGGGGGGGGGGGGCTACATGCAGAAGGCTTTTTACCGTAATGCAGAGAATGCATTAAGGTAAAAAAAACTTCCTTTAGAATTGTTTTCATATTATCCTAAAAAGACCTTAATATCCTAAAACAGTCACATTCATCTGCCACTTTGTTATCTGATGATTTGCAGGAAGCAGCAAAGAATATCTTCTGCATTCAAAGCAGGGACCCAAGTAACAAAAGGCTATGGGGGTGATTTACTAAACACAAAGAAACTCTGCCCTCTGCAAAGTTCAGTTGCTACAGAGCTTAGTAAATGAGCAGAAGATCTCCTGACGTCTATTATTCAATCATGTGCAAGCAAAAATGCAGTTTATTTTTTCCCTTGCATGTGATTGACTATTTTTTTCTCATTTATTAAGCTCTGGAGCAACTACACTTGCAACAGTCTATTTGCCTTTAGTAAATCAACCCCTATGAGTCCCATAATGCATTGTGCCTCTAGCATTGAGGGGTATTTTTTTCGGATTATTATATAGCCACAGCAAGGAAGTAAGTTACCTAATTCTATGCCAAAACGCCACTCACTAGTTGCCTGGGTTACTTAAACACATTGCCCATGTAGTTTAAGGAACTGCATAAGGGCAATGAAATGACAGGTGTGGGGAAATGGCTTGCAGGCTGTAGCATAGCCATAAGTTGGAAAACAGCCAAACACAGTCCTTGTTTTTTTAAAAGGAAGAAAAAATCTTTTTGGAAGTGGTGGCAGACTGAGAAGATAAAAGGGCAACTATAAGGAACTCATTAACTAAATTGTATATCAGTTAAGTATTTCTGTTGATATTGGAGTCCTGCTTTAAAAAAATATTTCGAGCCACAGGTATAGAAGCTCCTTTAATTGCTGTCTGTGTCCCCATGGGGGAGAACATTTTGCACTTCCAGTCCCTAGAAACACAACAGGAGGAGAGTAGAAATCTCCCCACCTCAAAGAGAAATCTCACTTCCTACAGTTGTCAATGGAAAAAGGTGTTCATTAGAAGACAAGTGAGATTTGCCCAACAAGACTGAAGTAAGACTTTTTTCTGTACTTCTAGTCCCCAGAGACACAACAGGCAGAGAATAGAAATCTCCCCACAACAAAGAAAAATCTCACTTCCTACGGTTGTCATTGCCATTGAAAAAGGTGTCCCCTTTAGAAGATTGAAGTAAGATTTCTCCAACAGGGACACAGATAGCTATATAAAAACCTAATGGAAGTTCTAGTCCTTCTACACTCTATACGAAAACTCTCAGAGCATTTTTGGCTTGAGATGTACTTTAAAGAAAACTACAGAATATTTTCATGGTAATCTGTTTTTAACATTTTTAGCATTCTCTGTGTATTTACTCTTATTCACGCCAAAATTAATATTTCAGTATATTTAAAACCAGCCTTTTTCTTGTAGTTCTGAAAACAGTAAGGAATTGTCCCATTTTGGAGATTTTCCTTCACTTCTTGCCCCAAAGGTACAACAGGAAGTGGGATGAAATTCCTCCAAAATAAGGTAATTCCCCTCTAAGACAATTGTCACCAGAACAGGTGTCCCTATTGCAAGGCTTCCCTTTTATCCCTGATCTGGCGAAAACTGTAGAGTTTTGGATTTTCCATGGATTTTTATCCTAGTGAAAATAGTGACCAGGACAATACAAAAAGCTTATTCCAGTATACTAGTAATTCTAAAGGGTATTTTCTTTTTTATGGCTATGAGCGCTTATCGAATGCTGGTTTTCCAGCAGTACACAGACAGTGGTACACACAAACTGAAATTTGGTTAGTTCCTGCTGAATCTGGTGATTTTTGGTCTGTGTATACCCTGCTTTACCTGCTCTGTGCAACGATATTGCAGAGCGCTGTCGCTTGCCTCCTCTTTGGTGGTCCCTCGCTGATTCCATCCACTCCTCCTTCCTACAAGTATCCTCTCAGCTATCAGGGTGCTAAGGGGGTACCCATGCTCTCAAGCCGAGCTGTGTGCATGCATAGACATACACAGCACCAGCAAGCCATGCCCCCATTCCTCCTCCCGCAGGAGTTTGATTGACAGCAGCAGGAGCCTATTGCTTCCACTGACCTTAGTGTCTCCTGTGAGACTAGAAGAAAGCACTGCTGCAGCCAGGGCAGTGCTGGAGTGGTGAAAGGTGTCAGGTAAGTATTTAGGGACAGGGGAGGTAGAAAGGTAGTGGGGTGTTTTTTACCTTAATGCAGGGAATGCATTAAGGTAAAAATACATCTTGAGTTTAGAACCCCTTTAAAACCTAAAAAGGGGTTAACACATCCACATACTGCCATATTAAAAAAAAAATGTTTAAGATTTTGATACAGTTTAAAGTGGAAGTAAACCCTGTTATCATTTTCAGCCATCTTGGCCTCTGTTTAACCACTTAAGCCCTGGAGGATTTGGCTGCTCAAAGACCAAGCCCTAATTTGCGATTCGGCACTGTGTGACTTTAACGGACAATTGCGCGGTTGTACGACGCTGTACCCAAATTAAATTGATGTCCTTTCTTCCCCACAAACAGAGCTTTATTTTGGTGGTATTTGATCACCTGTGCAATTTTTATTTTTTGCGCTATAAACAAAAAAAGAGCGACAATTTTGAAAAAATAACAATATTTTTCAAATTTTTTTATATGAAATTCACAAAAAAAATGTAAAAATCAAAATTTTTTAACATTTTAGGTCAATTTGTTTTCTGCTGCATATTTTTAGTAAAAAAAAAAAATCGCAATAAGCGTATTTTGATTGGTTTGCGCAAAAGTTATTGTGTTTACTATCTATGGGAAAGATTTATGTAATTTCTATTTATTTATTTGTTTATTTTTTACTAGTAATGGCGGCGATCAACGATTTTTAGTGGGATTGCGGCGGACAGATCGGACAGCTAACTGACATGTTTGACACTTTTGGGAGTACCAGTGACATTACTACAGTAATCAGTGCTAAAAATATGTCATTTTTATTGTTTTTTTTTAACTAGTAATGGGGGCGATCTGCGATTTTTTTTGTAGGACTGCGACATTGCAGCAGACAGATCGGACCCCTGACTGACATTTTTGACACTTTTGGGGGTACCAGTGACATTACTATAGTAATTAGTGCTATACATATGCACTGTTACTGTAAAAATGACACTGGCAGGGAAGGGGTTAACTTTATTTGTGATCAGTGGGTTAAATGTATCCCTAGGGGCGTGATTATAACTGTGGGGGGGCTTGGCTTGTGATGTAACCACAGAGACATACGATCCTACATAGCAGGATCGCATAGCCTCTGTGCTTACATCAGGGAGAATGAAGGCGGCTTTGTTTACATCAGCCGTCCGTCCTTCTCCCTCTCCTGCGGAAGATTGTGAGTGGCCGGCGGACAACGGAACAACAACGGTCACATGCCCAGGGATGTCAGTGAACGAGCGGGGGCGGGAGCGTGTCTCCGGAGGCGCGCGCTCGCCCCCTAAAGGCTTCTGGGCGAGCAATGTAGGTCTACGTCGATTTGTCTAGGAGCGGCTGACTGCCGCAGTAAATAGTCGTGCAGCGGTCGGCAAGTGGTCAATCATCAACTGCCATATGCTGCACATATGATCAGTTATGACCCCAGACATTGGATGGTTTGACAGTTTGGTTGAGAGCACAACCAATGTGACAGTTACATTCCCAGCATGTGCCGGGAATGTAACTGTTTTTTGAAACTGTTAAACTGATGGGTTAACTTCAGCGGAGTGGCTGGAAAACTGGAGTTAAAGCGGAGTTCCAGCCTCACACACTCACCTGTCCAACGGTCCAGAGATGCAGCCGCCCGAAGCCTCGCTCTCCGGCGCCGGCATCATTGGTGTGGGCACCCGGCTGTGACAGTTTGCGGCTTCACAGCCAGGGAACGCACTGCACATGCGCGAGTTGCGCTACGCGCCGTGATTGGATGGCAATCTTCTGGGACCTCTGACATGTCCCAGAAGATTGCAGGGAGGGAGGGGGAGAGGAGAACTTCCGCTCAGGGCGCCGCGGCGCTCCGAGCGGAAGTGGGAGCGGGTACCTGTCAAAACTAAATGGACGTACGGATAAAAAGCTGTGCTGTGGATGGGATCCAGTCGCCTTAAGGTCAGTAAATTCTGACCTTATTGAAGCATACCCATACGGATAATTTGATCCGGGAACCCTACGCAACCAGGCATGTAACCAAAAACACAGAAATAGAGAGAGGGAAGGTACCCTCTCTGGAAGGTTGCTAAAGAAGAGCTCACAGGGATTGGTTTGTGCAAAAACAAAATATAACCTTTATTAAATTTGGGTGCAGTACATACAAAAAATAATATGGAAATCAATAAGATAGATACAAAAAATAATAAATAAAAAACTACCTAGTTACAGATTGAGACTCGGTAGCTGATGGCCGACCCCTCGGGTCGGTGTCGGTTGTGCATGAAATGCAAATGCATCAACCTTGCCTGGCACCTGTGGCACCTACTGGGGTTCTGTTTTAGGAGCTTACTATGGGGAGCGGGTGACGTATGATAAATTCATTTGAGTCACCAATTTACTCAACCCTATGTGTAGAGGTGTCTACTGCTCTGTATCCAGTTTATGTAAAAATGGTGTGTACCTTGGAAAAGCTTAATGGTGAGTATGGTAATGACCGGCAGAGGGCAAACGGACCTGCTTAAGGTAAGCAAGGACTGTCCATGTTCGGGTGATATAGAATGCACATAATTGCAACCAATCTAAGATTTAAGGAAGTATATGGTATATCACAAATCTAAATATACACATAAAAAGGGTGGCCACCCGACATGTAAACAGTTGCTGATTCCCTGTGGAGATCTCAGGGACTGTTCGGCACTTCCATAGTCATAGGGACAGAGAGTCCAATCATGTGATGGGGGTGGTGTATGTATCACCCGGTAGATATGGGACACGGACAAGATCTTACTGGATCTACAGTTGGCGGGGGCAATGAAGTATTGATGGGACTTCAGTCTCAGCCCGTGGTGCACAGAGGGAGCAGGCCAATCCGGAACTGGGGAGGTATTACCAAAGCAAAGATAGGGATACAGGATATAACTGTCTTAAAGTGTGTGTAGTGATACTGATCAGGGATGGGGCCCACCTAGTCAGAGGAAAAAGGGTTTAATAGCGGTGATCCATCCATAATCCTGGGTCAGTCCATCAAGGATAAGTAACATACAGTGTCTGTGTGTGGGGATCGTATCGCTCACCTTACCTCTCTGATTGACTCAAATGTGGGATGAAGAAGTCCAGTACCTCTGATCAGTCATCTACTCACAGTGGATGGTGTGTCTCCTCTTGTCCCTTGCAATGGGATGCTCACCCTGGCCGGTGCTCAGACCTCCGGAAGTGCAGCCGGGAAGCTCTCTCACTCCGATGCTCTGTATCAGGCAGTAAGATGCCGCCGCTCCTGCGGCGCTGCTTGCTTCTGGCGTCCCACGTGGGTGTGCCGTGCTGGCCGTGCTGGTCCTCTAGAAGGTAGGTAAGCTTCCTACTGTGCCTGTCAGGTGCTGGCGTCGACCAGTTGTTGCAAGGGACAAGAGGAGACACACCATCCACTGTGAGTAGATGACTGATCAGAGGTACTGGACTTCTTCATCCCACATTTGAGTCAATCAGAGAGGTAAGGTGAGCGATACGATCCCCACACACAGACACTGTATGTTACTTATCCTTGATGGACTGACCCAGGATTATGGATGGATCACCGCTATTAAACCCTTTTTCCTCTGACTAGGTGGGCCCCATCCCTGATCAGTATCACTACACACACTTTAAGACAGTTATATCCTGTATCCCTATCTTTGCTTTGGTAATACCTCCCCAGTTCCGGATTGGCCTGCTCCCTCTGTGCACCACGGGCTGAGACTGAAGTCCCATCAATACTTCATTGCCCCCGCCAACTGTAGATCCAGTAAGATCTTGTCCGTGTCCCATATCTACCGGGTGATACATACACCACCCCCATCACATGATTGGACTCTCTGTCCCTATGACTATGGAAGTGCCGAACAGTCCCTGAGATCTCCACAGGGAATCAGCAACTGTTTACATGTCGGGTGGCCACCCTTTTTATGTGTATATTTAGATTTGTGATATACCATATACTTCCTTAAATCTTAGATTGGTTGCAATTATGTGCATTCTATATCACCCGAACATGGACAGTCCTTGCTTACCTTAAGCAGGTCCGTTTGCCCTCTGCCGGTCATTACCATACTCACCATTAAGCTTTTCCAAGGTACACACCATTTTTACATAAACTGGATACAGAGCAGTAGACACCTCTACACATAGGGTTGAGTAAATTGGTGACTCAAATGAATTTATCATACGTCACCCGCTCCCCATAGTAAGCTCCTAAAACAGAACCCCAGTAGGTGCCACAGGTGCCAGGCAAGGTTGATGCATTTGCATTTCATGCACAACCGACACCGACCCGAGGGGTCGGCCATCAGCTACCGAGTCTCAATCTGTAACTAGGTAGTTTTTTATTTATTATTTTTTGTATCTATCTTATTGATTTCCATATTATTTTTTGTATGTACTGCACCCAAATTTAATAAAGGTTATATTTTGTTTTTGCACAAACCAATCCCTGTGAGCTCTTCTTTAGCAACCTTCCAGAGAGGGTACCTTCCCTCTCTCTATTTCTGTGTACCTGTCAAAACTAGGTACCCGCTCCCCCCCAAAAAAATTACATGCCAAATGTGGCATGTAAGGGGGTTAGGACCACCTAAAGCGGAAGTTCCACTTTTGGGTGGAACTCCGCTTTAACATTACCCAAATGAAATAGTGCCTTTGCTATTAACTAGTTTATAAAGTTACCTGAATATCTGTAGAAGGAAAATGTTATGGAAGAAAAATAATTTGGATTTTTAAGGCACCACATCAACCATATAGGATTTTCTTGTTAAAAAAATAATTTTATTTATACATCGATAAAATTAACCGAACATGAATATAATACCCCCCCCCCCAAAAAAAAAAAGATCATGGTGTATATTTGTACATATGTTAGATGTTGCAATAACACACCACACGTCATTTAGATCACCCTACTTAATATCGTCCTGGTAATAAATCATGTGACGTGGAGGTGACTTTACTGCGCATTTTGCACTGTATTACTGCTTCATCAGGAATATTATTGGAGGTAGTTTCTATAATGAATTGCAAAATATATCATATGAACTTGTAGGCAGAGATTATGAAGATCATACTTGTCCTAAAGGTGTCAGCTTTAAAAAATATTATTTCCAGGGATGATTGCAATGCTTTCAGGATGTGTCAGCAACCACAAAACATGTCTTTCTTATTTAAACATTTGATTTTATTGAGTGTTAAATATTTTGAAATGCCTACCTATTTAATCACAACTTTCGTTTTCTACATATATTAGCTGAAACCTAAAGTTGTACATTAGTGATAACCAGTTTAACTTGAATGTGAAGCTGATTATTCAGATTAGGTTTTGAAGTTTATTGGACTAAAGGGCCCATTAAAATTAAATGTAATTCCTTTCCTTCTGTGTAGGAAAAAAAAAAAAAAAACATGCTGATAAAATGGAAGCTGAAAACCATAACCGCACTCTCAAACTTTCTTTCCTCTTTTATTAGCAATAGTGGCATGGCAGGTTGACATAGATTAAAAAAAAGGAAGGAAGAATGGAATGGAATAAAGAACAAAAGCAATAAATAGATTGAAGGAAGGATGAAGGAATTAAGGAAGGGGAAGAAAAGAGAGAATAGATTGGAGAAAGTAAGAAGGAAAGGAAAAATGAAATGTAGAGAGGAAGAAGGGGAAATGAATGAAGAAAAGATTAGTGGGAGAGAGAAGGAAGGGGGCATGAAATGAATAGATTGGTGGGAGGAAGAAGGAAGTGGAAATTAAATTAATAGATTGGTGGGAGGAAGAAGGAAGGGGAAAGGAAAGAAGAATAGATTGGTGGGAAGAAGAAGGAAGGGGAAAGGAATGAGGAATAGATTGGTGGGAAGAAGAAGGAAGGGGAAAGGAATGAGGAATAGATTGGTGGGAGGAAAAAGGAAGGGGAAAGGAAAGAAGAATAGATTGGTGGGAAGAAGAAGGAAGGGGAAAGGAATGAGGAATAGATTGGTGGCAGGAAGAAGGAAGGGGAAAGGAAAGAAGAATAGATTGGTGGGAAGAAGAAGGAAGGGGAAAGGAATGAGGAATAGATTGGTGGGAGGAAGAAGGAAGGGGAAAGGAAAGAAGAATAGATTGGTGGGAAGAAGAAGGAAGGGGAAAGGAATGAGGAATAGATTGGTGGGAGGAAGAAGGAAGGGGAAAGGAAAGAAGAATAGATTGGTGGGAAGAAGAAGGAAGGGGAAAGGAATGAGCAATAGATTGGTGGGAGGAAGAAAGAAGGGGAAATGAATGAGGAATAGATTGGTGGGAGGAAGAAAGAAGGGGAAAGGAATGAGGAATAGATTGGTGGGAGGAAGAAAGAAGGAGAAAGGAATGAGGAATAGATTGATGGGAGGAAGAAGGAAGGGGAAAGGAATGAGGAATAGATTGGTGGGAGGAAGAAGAAAGGGGAAAGGAATGAGGAATGAGGAATAGATTGGTGGGAGGAAGAAAGAAGGGGAAAGGAATGAGGAATAGATTGGTGGGAGGAAGAAAGAAGGGGAAAAGAATGAGGAATAGATTGGTGGGAGGAAGAAAGAAGGGGAAAAGAATGAGGAATAGATTGGTGGGAGGAAAAAGGAAGGGGAAAGGAATGAGGAATAGATTGGTGGGAGGAAGAAGAAAGGGGAAAGGAATGAGGAATAGATTGGTGGGAGGAAGAAGAAAGGGGAAAGGAATGAGGAATAGATTGGTCGGAGGAAGAAGGAAGGGGAAAGAAATGAGGAATAAATTGGTGGGAGGAAGAAGAAAGGGGAAAGGAATGAGAAATAGATTGGTGGGAGGAAGAGGGAAGGGTAAAGGAGTGAAGAATAGATTGGTGGGAGGAAAGAAGGAATGGAAGTAAGAAGGAAGGGAGAAGGGGGATGGGAAGAAGGAAAACAAGTCGGAAGAAGAAGGAAAGCGAAAGAAGGAAAGAAACTGTGCAATACAAAAGTTTGGTTTTTTATATTTTACAATACTTCATCTTTTCTACAGGAATTAACATCCCTAAAAAATGTTTGACTGCTTAAATAAATCCCTATGATTTTACAGATAAAGATTTGTATAGAAAGGACAATTCCCCCCACAGTATATTAGAAATAAACATTTTCATAAATATTAGAAGCCTTACTGAGATAATTCTCTAAAATTCAATACTTTGTGAGAGATTGCCTTGGAGCAAGCACACAGCTAGTCATTGGAGCCACTGGATAAGCACAAAAGCCAGGCATGTAGCAATCAGAAGGAGAGGTCAGCAATGAAAGGCAAGCCCTTATACTTTTCTCATTACCGTTTTTCTTTCAATTGCCATAATACGCATTAACAATTTTTTTCAGTAAAAGTGAATGTCTTAAACATTCAAAGTTTTTCTTTATTACAGGCATTCAGGGATTTTCTTCCTCAGAGAAAAGGTGCAGGTACTACCCCCTTTAAAGTCACCCATTATCTCCACCCCCAACCCACCTCTGAACACCATCTCTTAACTCCCCCACCCACCTTCCACTTCTGCCCTTTTTAGAGAATATAGAACCTTTTTTGGTGCGGAAAAAGTCTTTTGTCTGAAATGTGTTAATGAAAGGCAGTAAAATAGGTCCCCTGCAGCCAGCAACAAAAGATCACCCCAGCAACAAAAGATTTCCCCAGAAAAAATACATCCCTCCCTGCAACAAAGACCCCCTCAGCAACAACAGATCTCCCTAGAAACAATAGATCCCTCCCAGCAACGATAGACACCAACAACAATAGATCCCCCCAGCAACTGCTGCCAACAAAATACCCCCCAACAATAGACCCCCACCAGTAACAAGAGATGTCTCATTAGCCAGCATCAATAGACTCTTCAGCAGCCAGCAACAATAGAGTCCTCCCTCAGAAGTAAATCTCTCTCTTCAGCAATGGATCCCCCACCAGCAGCAATAGACCACTCCAGCAACAATAGATTCCCCAGCAGCCAGCATCAATAAACCCTCCAGCAGACCCCAGCACCCCTTGGAATTATATACATTCAGTGCTGAAGGTGCCGGAACTGCATTCCCCCACATTCCCACTGAAAGAAAGTCCTGCGAGTATTTATATAGCAACAACAATATACACATCACTTTAAATACTGCACATTCATATTACATACTAAGGCCCCTACCCCACATACATACTATGTTCAAATTAGAAAGGAGTCAATTAACCTGCCAGCATGTCTTTGGAGTGTGGGAGGAAACCTATTCAAGAATAGGGAGAACATGCAAACTCCATGCAAGCAGTGTCTTGGCTGGCTTTCAATCTAAGGACCCTAGTGCTGTGAGGCAGGAGTGCAACTACTAAGCTGCTTTTGCTGCCGAGCATATTTAACATTAAAGTGTAAGTTCACCTTTACAGAAAATCCGTAAGGTTACCTTACACTGGAGCTAAAAGTGATTGTAAAGTCTAGTTTTTTATTTTTTAAATAACAAACATGTTGGTTTTGCACAGAGTGGCCAGGATCCTCCTCTTCTCGGGTCCCTCTTCTGTGACCCTGGCCCCTCCCTCCTGTTGAGTGCCCCCACAGCAAGCAGCTTGCTATGGGGGCACCGGAGCAGAGTCACAGCTCCCTGTGTCTATTCAGACACTGAGTCGTGACATGGCCCCACCCCCTTTCTCTCCTGATTGGCTGAATGACTTAAATGAACAGCAGCAGGAGCCAATCGCACTGCGCTTCTGTCTCATCCAATGAAGAGGGGAATACAGGGCAGCTGAGACACTCCTGCAACATTGCTGGATAGAGATAGGCTCAGGTAAGTATTAGCAGGCTGTAGGGGCCACATATATGCATTAAGATAAATAAAACCTTCTGCCTTTACAATCCCTTTAATCACCTATCTTTACCTCTTAGTGTGTATGGACAAGAAGCATTCTAATTGGTTAGCCCCATCACCTGGAGGGCGCTGACCAATAAGAATCCGTCTAGCCTGTCCTGTCAGCGCTGCGGGGAGAGGAAAGAAAGCCAGGAGGATTTATAATTCTCAGACCAGAGAATCGCGCCCCAATGCCTGCCAGCGGGGGATGCGGGACACTGGTACAGCGGGACCGGGGGGATGGGGTGGGGGGGGGGGGGTCCAGTGCAAGGTCAGATTTTCTTACAAATTTACAAGCAAGCAGTCTTTGTAATGCACTTAAGAAGAGAAACTTGAATATGCAAGCTGCAACCTTCCAAGTAATGATGATTTTTGGTCTCTCTTAGCACCAGATCACTCCAATGCACTGTGAATTGTAAAAATTAGAGAATAGTCATGCACCTCTTTGAAGCATTAAAACATTTTCAGACACAGCTATTTGAGTCTGCCAGTGGTCAGCAGAAATCATATTATTCTTGTATAAACACTTCATCCACCATTGTTTCATTGGGGTGGATAGATTGAGTTCCGTGCCCGGAGGTGAGTGATATAAGCTCCTCTTCTAGACGATAAATACGGTCACTTTTAATTAGGTCAGTAGGATAAAGAATTGGCAAGCTGACAAAAACGACCTTTGTATTTCTGAGTTCACTAGAGACTGTATCAGACCTTGTTTTACGAAACGATGTGTCCAGTCCTGAGTATAAAAGGAACAGCTGCAACAGATCAATTTTGAGGCCATTGCTGATAAAGATCTTCAGCAGTGCTAAATTATTTAGAAACCAATAACGCAGTCCCAGAACGGGACTGGAATAATGGCAGCTTGGTTATGTAAATCAGTTTGGCCACCGCTGCCATATATTGCTAACATTTGCTAAGCCCAGCAGTGTAATAATGCTTTGCCGTTGGTATACTGTTAAGTACAGTACAGGGAGCTGGCCGAGATACAGCATAAGTACCAGACTTGTTTATTCATTTTTCTTTTATATAAATTGGTCACAAAGAGGGGTACCTTAGACTGAGCACATTATGACAAAAGGCATAAACAGGTGTAGGTGGGGTGCAGCGGCAAAACCGGGCAGAGTCAAAGTGCCATGAAAGAACAGCTTGCATTGAAATAATGCAAAGACAGCTCACAGAAAAACCCGGTGGGAAGACAGTCCAACCAAGAACACTTATAGGTCCCACAACATGTAGAGAGCAGATTTCAGCTAAACTGACAGCAAGGGTCAGGATGAAAGGGGAAGAATGCGGCCTGGCCGACTCATGCTCAAGCAGGAAGATGCCCAAAGATTTCCCTTCTTGTCAGGAATCTTTGCCTAGGCTGTCACTAGTTCTGTCCCTATCAGGGATATCTGTCCCTACGCTACCCACTCGCAAAATGTGCACCAAGTCTGGGAGCCAGGGCCTTAACCACTTGCCGACCAGCCGCCGTATAACTGGCAGGTTGGCAGGTTCCCACGAATCACTGTAACTGTACGGCGGCCCACGGTAGCGATTCTGGGGGCACGCGCACGCCGCCCACTCGCCAGCAGTCATTATTACAGTAACAGTGCATATTTTTAGCACTATTTACTGTAGTAATGTCACTGGTCCCCCCAAAAGTGTCAAACATGTCAGTTAGCTGTCCGATCTGTCCGCCGTAATCCCACTAAAAATCGCAGATCGCCGCCATTACTAGTAAAAATAAATAAATTGAAATTACATAAATCTTTCCCCTAGTTTGTAGACGTGATATCTTTTGCGCAAACCAATCAAGATACGCTTATTGGGATTTTTTTTACCGAAAATATGTAGCAGAATACAAATTGGCCTAAAAGGATGAAAAAATTGGATTTTTTTGGGGGAATGTTATAGAGCAGAAAGTGAAACATATTGTTTTTTTTTCAGAATTGTCGATATTTTTTGTTTATAGCGCAAAAAAAAAAAAAATCGCACAGGTGATCAGATACCACCAAAAGAAAGCTATATTTATGGGAAAAAAATTACATCAATATGATTTGGGTACAGTGTCGCATGGCTGCACAATTGTCTGTTAAAATAACGGAGTGCTGAATCGCAAAAAATGGCCTGGTCATTAACAGGGAAAAACTTCCGATCCAGAAGTGGTTAAATTGGCTCTGCCTGATCCAAGATGGCTGTCGCATGGGGTGGCAGCTTCCAATTGGATAGCTTCCCCAGTGACCCAGGAAACCATAGAGGACACATGTTCCTCTTGACCTACTCTCCAACAGTAATACTGCTGCATAAGAGCACCACCTGCAGTGGAGAAAGCAGACTGCACCTGCCTACACAAGGGTGAAAACCTTCAGTGAAAACTGTGTGTCAGAATGATCAGTAGATCCGGGGAGTCAAAGTTATATGCAAATCTTACAATTTGCATGTAAATTATATTGTACATGGCCTTGTTCAGGTACATCCAGTTATAGGATGAAAGCCCTCTAATCCAAGTCTCCCAATGTCTCTACTGTATTGTGATCCTGTCAAATACAAGACTACATGCAGCTATGTCAACACTCCAGTACAGGCATGGTCTATTGTTGTCACCATCAGGAAGGCCACCCTTAGCAAAGCCATGCAACCATGGCTGGAGCGCATGTAGACAGGGAGCAGCTGCAAAGAAGCTGCAGGAGATCAGCAGCACTGAGATGTAACAAAGGACATCACCCTGGGGACAAACATAAAAAAGTACTGCCCTTAGGCTCCTATCACTGATATCAGCCAACCTGACATGGAATGAACTGGTGCAGATCATATAAAATAGCTTGACGGGCTACCCTGAAAAATGCCAACTGATCGCTTTAAGGATGCCGACTCACTGTGACCAAAACTGAACCAGATATTGTAGGATGTCTTCAGCTCTGCTCCCACCTCCATGGATGATTAGATATTACTGCCCATGCAAGGCGCTGGGGAGTTGAAAGTCACAGTCTTCTTCAAGGATGGGTTACAGTGGTCCCGACTGGTCCAAATTTGACCAATCAGAATCATTCTTATCCATCCCAGCATCCCTAAGGAAAGAAGAGGAAAAAACTTGTGATTTTCAAATCCCCGGACCCCTGCACTGGCCATATGGGAAGTGAGAGGTAATCATCCATGTATTTACAGGGCGGTGGGGAGGGTGTGCGGTGTTAGTTCACCTTTTCATTTTTTTGTGAAAAGGAAAACTTACACCTAAACGTCTTGAATAATGTTCGATTTAAGTAAATACAGCCAGAAAAAAAGTTATATTTTTTTAATAAAATATTTCAAACTCTTCTTGTATTGTGCTTTGTGCTGACTCTCCTCACTCCGCTCCCCCAGGCACTGGCTTATAAGCACCTTATGGTAAATCCACTAAGACTGAGAAATCATTTAGATACATGCGTTTTCAGGTCCAGAATTACAAAAAACATCCACGTTCATGCCTTCGACTTTGGCCATCTTACCTTACGGGGCTAAAATAATATAACAATAAAAACAGATTTAAACTCTCAGAATTTCCATTACATGGAGTCAGCTTTATTCCACTGGGGTAAGATTTCCTGTATCCGCCAGCAATAAATTGACAGATATTGATTTTTTTTTTTTGCTGCTCTCAGATGTGAAAATGTTATTTTTGCCTGCCTTATCCTTCCCTGTCCCATCCCCAGCCCCACTGGATAATCTTATTTCCGTATTGCAGATTATGTATAGAGATTACACGGATTAGGTTTACTGAGGCATGGGAAATTAAAACAATGACTCCAATCAAATGCATATCACAAGATACTTAGGCAGCTGACACAGAACGGGCAGGACACATTCTGGCTAAATTATGTGCAATAAAGCGAGCACGTAACTTTCTTGCATATAAAATTGTCTTCTTTTTTTCTTTTTTTTTTTAAGGTAATCTCAGATTTTTTAAAAAGTGAACCAAATTAAAAAAAAAAAAAAAAAAAAAAATTAACCATAACTGGATGACATTTAATTTGTTAAAACACTGTGTGTCAAAAACAATTTCCATGTTTATTTATTTATTTTAAATAAAATACTGTTTTTATCTTTTTCATCCTTTTTTTTTTATGCATTTCAATGCTTCTGATCCTCTCCAGCCTTTTTCCTGTTGACATGCTTTTGCTCACATCATTGCCCTTGACTGGCAGCGTGATGATGACAACAGTGGACAATCACCATGCCTGCTGTGGTTAAGCCCTAATTTAGGCTTGCAGTCGGGGTGAGGCTAAAGTAGGTAGTTGAGCTGAGGTTTTACAGTCTCCACCTAAAGCTGGATGGGGTTTTACACAGGGCTGGGATAAGGGGGGGTGCAGTTTGGCATCTTTGCCCTGGGCGCTGGATGACCTTGTCCCAGCACTCGTTGTACACATACTGCTGCACAAATGCTATGCTTTGTGGTGCAGCAAAGATCATACCCCATGATTCATCAGGCAGTACCACCACCAGGGCCGCATTTACAAATCAGCAACCCATAGGCAAAGAATTCTGAAGCACTCCCCCCTGACCCAAAAAAAAAAAAGACAGTAAGACCAACTTTTTTTTCTTAATAAAATATTTTTATATGTGTAAAGGGGAATGCTGTGGATTTTGATGTAAAGGAGATGTAAGGGGGTCTCTGGTCACCTGAACCCCCCCTTACACAAGAGTCCCCAGAGTTCCCCTTACATCAGAGTCCTCAGAGTCCTCTTTTATATCAGAATCTGCAGCATCCCCCCTTACAGTGAAAAGAAGACCTCTGCCAACCCTGATGTAAAGGGGAACTCTGATGTAAGGGGGACACTGCAGACTGTAAAGTAAAGGGGAACATTAATAAAATACTGTTTTTTTCTTTTATATCCTTTTTTTTCATTTCAGTGCTTCTGATCCTCTCCAGCCTTTTTTTTTTTTTATACCCCATGATTCATCGGGCAGTACCACCACTGTAGACTGAACTCTTATGTAAGCTTGTCTCTGGTCACCAAGCCCCCCCCCCCCCATTGCAACACAGTCAGCAGCATTCCACTTTACATCTGGGTCTGCAGTGTTCCCTCTTACATTAGAGTTTCCCTTTACATCTTCTTCTGGAGAGGGAATGGCTCTGTTCACAGAGTCTGCAGCCCGGCTGAGCCTGTCACACCTGCACCATGATTCATCGGCAGTACCACCACTGTAGACTGTGAACTCTGATGTAAGCTTGTCTCTGGTCACCAAAGCCCCCCTATTACATCACAGTTAGCAGCACTCCCCTTTACATCAGGGTCTGCAGTGGTGTTCCCGCTTACATTTGAGTTTCCCTTTACATTTTCTTCTGGAGAGGGAATGGATCCATTCACAGAGTCTGCAGCCAGACTGAGCCTGTCACACCTGCACCAGATGGCGGGCCGGCGCCATCACCTCCAAGGCGACCACACCCCCTCCCGAGTCCCACCTAATCACTCGGTTTGCCAATACAGCCGCTTGATCAGTTGCTGGGGACCAGGAGCCAGAGTAGGTAGGGGGAGGAATCTGTTACCCGCCCTGGCTGGTAGCATCTGTTTTGGTGCCATCTGCACTAAGTTCACTGCAAGCAGTTCAGCTGTAGAATACAGACCTTCATTTTCCGGACTCCTCGGGAGTCGGGACAGCTGTCAAAAATAAAACTCACACAGATGGGCGCCCCTCTAGGAAGGGTGCCTGTAGGCACATGCCTATAGTGCCTAACAGGAAATCTGGCCCTGACCAACACTAAACATGACCAAAAGCACAGAGGCACAAAAATGCATTGATGTGAACGTGTTCCATAGGAGCCCATGTTAAAAAAATGAAATGCATGTCTGCAAAAAGCATGAAAAAAACGCATTAGTGTGAATCGAGCCTCAGGGAGTAATGAAATTGCAATTGGGGAGTCCAGAAAGAAATGTTAGAGCATGTTTAATAGGTGTTTCTGACCTTCCTGTGGGTTATCTGGAGGAATACAGTTCTGAAGGTAAATATATACATAAAAAAAATCCCAATAAGCTTATATTGATTGATTTGTGCAAAGTTATAGTGTCTTCAAACAATGGGATATTTTTATAGAATTTTTATTGATTTTTTTTTTTTTTTAATAGTAATGGCGGTGATAAGCAACTTATAGTGGGACTGCGACATCGGGGCAGACAAATTGGACACTAAGTGATACTTTTGACACTTCTTTGGGGACTAGTGACACTAATACAGTGATCAGTGATAAATAATTTGCACTTAAACAAGGCAGATCACCATTCTATGACAGAGATCTTGTGTTTCTGCTAAGTACAAGCACCCCCACACAGTTAGGAAGCACTCCTAGGGAACACATTTAACCTTTTGATTGCCCCTGATGTTAACCCCTTCCCTGCCAGTGTCATTAGTACAGTTAATGTAGGTAGACTGGTGTTATGCCTGCCTTGGGAATGATCAGCGGGTCCAATAGGAAGTTGGGTTCGCCGGACTTGCTGATTGTCTCCCGCTGTTTCCAATCACAGTGGGACTGGTTCGCCAGCGCCCCAGACCCGGATTTCGAAATCTTGTACAGGTACGGGATTTTGCGTTAAAGGGCCGCCCTGCTGCAGTATAAGTACGTGGGGCGGTCCTTAAGCGATTAAAGTAGAACGAAAAAGCAAAAGTTTTTTTTTTTCATTTTGGATAGCATAAATGAGGGTTTTATCCCCTGTAAGGTTTATTTGTGTTCCTGTGTTCCTTTGAGGAGATTTACCTTCACTTCCTGTTCCTTAGCCCAACAGGAAGTAAGAGGACATTTCTGCAAATTAAGAGAATCTCTTGGGGACCCTCAGGTCATCAGAACTAGTGTCCCCAACAAAATATCTCCCCTCTACTACTTTTTTGCTGACTTCCCAAAATATGGGATTTTATTTTACTTTCACTTTTAATAAAAATGATAAACAAGACAAATAGAGAGGATGAATCTCCTGAACGGGAGCACAGAGAGCAATAAAACCTGACATGTGTTCTAATCCACTTTATCCCAAATTTAAAAAAAAAAAAAAGGTTTTGCCTTTTAGTTATACTTTAATCTATAGGTTTGCATTCCTTGAACAGGATGGGCGCTGTCTCTGCTGGGAGAGCACAGTGACTATTGCTAGCGGCTATAACAGCATGTAAAATCCGGCAGGCTGGTTGCACCCAAGTTCAACCCAATTTGATCAGTTGCCATACAGGAACCAGCTGAGATTCAAACTGTCTATGGCTGGCTTAAGTCCCTCTGCCACGCTGGCAAATGGGACTTTTTATATCAAATATGAATGAGTGGCTGTGTGGGCAGAGCAACATACAGCTGAGCCAAATTATAATATGTCAGGAGCCAGTGGGAAGAGGAACCCTTGGATTCTTAGAGCAGGAGGGAGCAGTTGAGGATTGGGGCTGTAGACTCTGACCATGTTTCATTTTACACCTTAAAGTGTTACTAAACCCAGGACCCGGCATTCACTATATCTGGTCTCCCACAGTACACAGAACATGGAAATGCAATTATTTTAGTAAAAAAAAAAAAAAAAAAAAAAATATATATATATATATATATATATATATTTATAATTTTCCCATCAGCAGTATATGGCAGTATTGTAACTTCTACCAGTGTCTGGGTAAAGCTTGCAGGAGGAGATTTCATTCTACTCAGACTCTTCTATGAGGCTGAATGACCCCTGACCCCTGTCTGGACAGTGCTGATTGGCCCTGTGCTGATCACATGCACCCTCCCAAGAAAAAACAAAACTCTCTAACAATACACACCAAACTGAGCATGTGCAGAGTGACTCAAAAGGCTCTGTATTATCAGGAGATGGATTGGGGAGGATCAGAGAAGACAGGATCAAACAGCCTTTTTACACAATGCGCAGGACTAAGGTTCCCTCAGGTTCCACAGTGAGTAGAACAAGCATGCATCACTGCATATACAGACCTATTTTACTGTTGTGGGTTTAGTAAAACTTTAAATATGGGTGTAACATGAAAGATGGTTGGAAAGATTGACACAGCTTTAAAATTCAGACTGTCCTATCTCTAGTGAATATTGCAGGATAAAAGCAAACACCTAGTCATTTCTTTAGGGCAACACGACTAATTTCCCTCTGCATGAGTTTTTGTAAATGAACCTGGCGCCCTACTGGGCAGCATGTGCTTGTGAGCACACAGCGGTAGAGCTCACATGTCTTCATTTTGTACTTTATCTGCTATCTGGAACACAATATTGGAAGTTGATTTGGAACAGCTGGTATACCCTAATTAAAAAAACAGCTAATCTTCGTTAGACAGGGCAGAAAGACCAAACACTCTGCTTTTTCAGAGTTCAAAGACAAAAGATAATGGGCTCCCTACTATTTTTAAGTGTGTTTTAAAGACATATATGTAAATGGGATTTTCTTAATCCTTTGTACATAATTTTAAGTATATTGGTATATTTACTAAAGCCTCTTGCTCTCTAAAAAGCCTGTGCCCAGATCATGAAAAGCCAAATTGCCCCAATGGTAATGAATAGACATGTGGCTTGAAAAGTGCTGTACTGCCTAAATTATTTTTCTCTTGAAACTTTGCACAGGGCTGTTACAGTGCTGTGAATGCTGCCATCTTGGATCCTGCTGGGTGAAAGTTAATCACCATCCACTCTAGATTCCGTTCCCGTGCTTTTGGGCTACATTTACATGTGATGCAGATAGTTTTTTGAGTTCCGAGGTGGCTCAATGTTGCCTCTAGATTAGGGTTGCGAGGTGCCCTTGTCCACACCAGCCCAGGTGGATGTAAGCATTTTATGTACTTTGTTTTTCGGGTTATCATTACCAATAAACTGTTAACCCTTTCTATACTGGATGTTCACCTTACTTCTTTATCCATTGCATCCCGGTGTGGTTCATGCGCTGCCTTCCTGATATACTTTTGTCCAGAGCAAATGTACAGTAAAAGGTTTTATACCCATATCCTGTCCACTTCAACAAAAACACAAAGAAATTGCTTTAGATAAAATTGGAAATGACAACCAATGTTATCACCTTCCTTCAATCGGGAGGGGCAAAACTAGAGATGATAAGAGTAAACATAAAAGGATAGTAGTTATTTCTTTATTCAGTTGTTGCAATCTTGGCCAATGTGTTTCAGGGCATTAGTAGATCCCCTTCATCAGGGTTGTACAATTATGCGATGGATTACTGGCTTGAGGAACAATGAACTTTTGCTAAATACGTATGCGAATAGCACTTACTGTAGGTGCATGCAAGCAACAGGTGCTAAGGAGTGTGATCAATTCTGAAGCGAAGGAATATTTTGCTTACTTGCACTGCTGCTGGACAGGCGTGAAGCCGTCTCTTTTGAGTTTATCATACTCCTTTGGTGCCTGTTGCTTGCACGCACCTACAGTAAATTGCTTTTTTGCATATGCATTAGGCAAATTGCCATTCAAGCCAGGGTTTCATCGCATAATTGTGCACAACCCTAATGAAGGGGATCTTCTAATGTCCTGAAATGCATTGACTCAGATTGCAACAATTGCATAAAGCAACTTTGGTATTGCTATTGGCCCCAAAGATTCATCCCATAACCACACAGCTCTAATAAGGAGGAACTACTAATGGCCCAAAATGCAAATGTATTGGATAAATAAAGCAACTTTTGAATTGAAAATCATTTTTTATCTCCTCTTAAGCCCCATACACACAGGCCGAATGTCGGAAAACATTGGCCTGTTAAAAAAAAAAAAAGATGGCCACTATTTGGACCGTGGTCTGTCCAACAGAAGCCGGACGTTTTGCCGGCTTCTGTCGGACAAGCATGCTGGAAAACCAGCAGCCGGCCAACTCCCGATTAGCGCTCCCAGCCAATGGCAGAGGGCGCTTTTTGGAGTGTTCTGGCGGTGGGGCTGTCCCCCTGTCAGAACACAAAAGCTTCTCATAGTTAGTACAGCGGCTCAGATCAGAGCTGACAGCTTTTTTCGTTCAACCCGAAAAAAACCTCATAGTGCGTACCAGGCTTTAGGTCGCATTCCCACCTGAGCATAGCAGAAACATGCATTCCTGCTTGTGTTTCTTTTGCACCTTTTTCACGCATTAATGCTCATCGCACCAAGTGCAATCCATTTGCTCCCCAAAGTAACTCCAGTCGTGAAGAGTCAGGCGTTTTTTGCCATGTGTGTGTTTTAGCTCATTAAATCCCGTGGCAAAACACATGTGTGCTACCTGTAGTTGGGGTACAATTAACAATTAATGGCACTGTAAGAGAGACCTGCGATTGCAGCACATCCACAGAGCATTTCCAAAACCTGCAACAAAATGCACATTTTTGTTTAAATGCAGCCTTATCCATTTAAGCCTTATCCCATCCTGATTGGAGAAGGGTGCTTACACCTGCACTTTATCTATTCTTCACTCAAAATATGGTTCTTTGGTTTATGCATGTACGCAGTCTACACCTTGTAGCCCATTATGAACTCTGCTTTACGCTTTTTGCTCCTTTCTTCAGCAATAAACCTTGACAGAGATTCTAACTCTTTCTCACTCTAAGCTCTCAAAAAAAAAAAAATGTTTGGCTGGCGTTGCACTTTAAATGGCAGCAAATGCTAAATCCAGCTTTTTGGAAGCAGAAGCAGTAGTGTTTGTAGGAGCTGTTTTCTTTTGTCTATCAGCCATCCTCAAACAATGCGCAATGAATTCAGACCCATAAAGGGTGTAGGATGCTATATTATCAAGGCAGAGAATAGGCCACAAATAGCATGCGTTTATAACAGCTTCCACTGGCCTTTCTAGCCAATCAAAAGATTCCTGTCGTGAGCCCAGAGAACCCTGTAATTATCCAGTGAAAGAGGCTGTGAGATTACCCAGGCTCTTGGCATAAGCACACAAGTAATGTTCTAGTTTATAAATAAATCCAAAAGCAAAAAAAAAAAAGAAAAAAACCTGTGGGGGCGTCGACTAAAAGGACTTTATCATTTAAAGCCAGCCGTGCATAACTGCATCATTTGTGTCTCATAACCCAGTCCAATAAATGGTAACAATAGAACATTACAGAAATTCAAGACATTTTTGTCTTCAAAATAATGGAAAATTTGCAATAGAATGCATGCTACTAGGCTTGGCCAAGGTAGGTGAGCTCTGTTCATGTACCACCAAAAGAAACATGTTAATTAGCTCCTTTCACAAACTATAGAAATCCATAAAAACTAAGCTGACATCATGGGACATGGCTAGTGAACACTTTGAGATGTATTTTTGTTCATCTAATTTTCCATTGAAATTATTCAATTAAGAGTTTTTATTCTTAAAGCAGATCTAAATCCAAATAATCAAATCGCATAAAGCAGAACTCCAGCCAGAAAAACAAAAAAAAAAAAACTGTATAAAAATGAATAGCTCATTAAAAGATACAATAACAAAACCAGCTTTTGATGCAATACTAAACCCACCCCAGCCTGTGACTGGACAGTGAAATGAGAAGCACACAGTGATGAGCTCTTCTCTCTGTCACTCTGCTTCTTTCTCCTTTCGACCATACTTATTGTCTGCACAAGAACGAATTGGCTAGTTGTGCTGCTTCTTCCAGCTCTGCTCTACAGGGAACTTCAAGAAGCTGATACCAGGTTTGAACTGTTGGGTTGGCAGATTTAACCAAACTTTTTCTGGGCAAGATGTAAGGCAGGCCAAAGATGGTGCAAATTTAGCATGATTCCTCCATCACCACAGACAGTGCTGACAGAGGAATCCCTCCTGCCAGGCAATTGTCTTCTCCCGGTGGGGGAGCAGCGGCGGGCAGGGGATGCTGTCCCTGCCGGGAGAAGACAGTGATTATCACTAGCAGCTATAGCAGCCACTTGAGATAATCATAAGCAAATTCAGGAGGCTGGTTATACCCAAGTTGATTGATCAATCAACTTGGTACATTTAGCCTGCCCATTATTGAATCAAACCTTGTATGGCCGACTTAAAGGATTGGAAGAAGGGTAGTAGGTATTCAGATCATCACCATCATCATGTGCTAAAATAGCCTATTGTTTGCAGTGCATCTTTCAAGGTGGTCTTGTTTACTGCCACTTTTTCTTTGGCCTTTTATAATACTCATCAGGGAACTCATTAGTACCAACAGGAAATCACCAGGGTGTCCCACGATCACTTATGTGTTTCTCTGTGATATGTCTCTCGATATAAGGAATCTCCACTCCAAAATGGATAAGGTTGAATGTGGTACATACCTCTCCTTGTTCCATCTGGCAGGTTGCGTGACATGGCCTATAGCAGCTTGTAGGGTATTTTTAGGCTTGCATCCTGTGAGAAAGGACCTCTTTTAGTTTCTGTAGATGGGTCTTACTTGTCCCGTTTTCATATTATGGCAGTCTTCAGGAAGTGCCTGGATAAGTTGGATCTCAGACTATAGCACACATTCTTTTTGGACTCAAAGAGCTATGGATGCATCCAGGTTAGATATTTAAGTGGACGTGGATAAAGAGATAAGGGGATGGGAATATCAGCATTATATATTCTACATCAGTGGAGTTTCTGTAACTAGCTTAAAGGCTGGGCATGAAACATTACGTATCAAGGTCTTGTTCTGGTAAGCTTTTTTTAATTTTATTTTGGATCCCTTTTTTCATGGTTCCTGTCCTCTTTTCTTTTTTGTTTTGTTTCTTTAGACTCTGTAAATTGCATGGTCTCGATAATGGGGCACTCCATCTTCTGGGCAGCCCATAGAGTAGAGGGTGGGAAGCGTGTTATTCAACTTGGTTTTCTAGAGGATGTGATGAAACTGCACTGAATGGGTGTGCAAGGCCTGCATTGGACGATGTGACTTTTCATGTATTTAGTTAGAGTATCTTGGGAAGATCTTCCAGACATTTTGGTCATTCATTTATGGCAATAAATTTGGTTTTACTCCCATAAGGGACCTTATCGGGGCAATTAAATCCAACCTAATGTAGCAGTTTCCCCAGGTTACTGGCGGGGAGCTTCAAAGTAAATAACAAACACAAAATCTCCTTCGCTTGAGAGTGGACCTAGTGATGACAGTTGTCTATATTCCCATTCTGGCTTTACTGCATATGCCTTGCTGCCTTCATAAGAATGAGGAAGTCTGGAAACACTGAATCCATAAAACAAAACAGAGGGCGAACTGGCCTAGGGCATTATCCTCAAAATATATCCTCAAAATATATCTTTAATTAATAAAATTCATAAAATGGGTGTTAGTATTATACTCACAAACTGACATACATCAAAGCTTCCAGTCCATAATACATCATATCACATGATAGGAAAATTGGAAATCCAGCAGACTGACACGTTTTGAGAACTTGCCTTTTCCTCAGAGCCAACCTGGCTCCTACTGGGGGGGGGGGGGGAGCCAATGCAGCGAATAAGGCTTGTATCAAGATCGATGAGGCTTTGTCCAAGTATATTTTACAAAGTGGTGGCTTCTTCATACATCAGGTGGAGTTGAACAATCTGAGGATTTTACTATAGAAGTGATGTGATGTTGGCATCAATATGTTTCATTTGTGGTTGAAAGTGTTGCTTGAGGTGGCTTATGTGGAGTGTCAATCAGTTTGGTGTTAAAATTGAATCGCCAGTCTGATTTGGTGTTGTCCCTGATGTGTACGACCAAGATGGCATAAAAGTCTAGAGAGTGGAGCATCTTTAATGTGAATCACCTCCTAAGGAGTTGGAAGTCAATTGGGATCCCCCACCCTGCACAGCCAGTCACACCAAATCTTCACAGTCACACTTGAGTCAGAGAACAGTCCTTGACTTTGTTTTTTTTATTGTTTTACTGAGGGTAATTACTTGGATAGTGATGAGAGGTTATGGGATGCCTATTTGACTTCAACAACAAACTTCAGGGACAACTCTTCCTATATACAGCTCTATGTACAGCTCTACTTCTTCCTTCAGCACTCGCTTGCAGAACCCAACTTGAACATTGTGATTGTCTGACAGTCACTCAGTCAGATTAAAGCAATAATAACCCATTACAGGCAAGAACTCAACGTCCCTTAGTTGTGTAGCAGAAAGTCTAGCTTGCATCACTGCTGTGGTAACTGAACTCAGCACCACCTCTTTAGGCACTACCTACCCACCTGGCTGCAGCTGCCCCTTTCACTAGCCCTCCAGGCTAACTTCTCCCCACAGTCCTCCAGACTGACACTCACCAGCCCACCCGGCTGACTCTCATGAGATCTCCAAAACGTGCTGATCTGCTCCTACTGTCCTCACTACTTGCTCATGTGCCTCCAGGAAGGGCTTCCCCAGTGTGTTTTGGCAGGATCCTTCCAGCACCTGAGCCCTGGCCTGAGGTCACCCCCCCTCTAGACTTAGGGGCCCCCTCAAGGGCCACCTACAGCCTCTTCAGTGCTCCATCTCCATCTTCCACCCAACTGCCCTTGCTAGCATAACTCATGTCTATTTATATGGTGGCCTGCCCCCTGCCAGCCCTTTTATTGGGGATTGGCTGAGCTCCTCATAAATATGTATGGCAGCCCCTCCTTACTCCAACCTTCCAGCTCTAGTTGTTTCTACAAACTTCCAGACCAGGGGGAAGTGCCAGAGAGAGTTGCCATATGAATCATTCAGCCCCTGAGTCACTGAACCCTGACCCAGATTCACAGTTCAGGTTTTTGCCTACACTAACGGCAAACCTATTTACATCTAGCACACATCTAGAGGGTTCTGTAATTATTTCAAAAGTCATTTACATCTGCAGCTTTTGTTAAAATAATACCTGGTAATCCACTTATGAAGGTTCTTTTTCAGGCACTTACTGTTCAAGAGTGACAATGCTATGTCTCTGTTAAAAATGATCAAAAAAATGTAAAAGACTGGTCTTCCGCGCTAGACACTCCAATATCACAATATATGCAGCTGCTTTAAAATAAAACCAATACAATATAAGTGAAAACACACATAGATATACATAAAGATAGATATGTGCAACAAAAGCAGCGCAATGAACCACTGATAATAAAATAAAATAAACAAATTAAAAAACAATGATATATATGCATTAAGAAGTCCACTGACTAATCTACCAATACATACAGTACATCATCCAAAAAAATAGTGAATCCAGTGACTGTTGATTGAATGAACCATGAAACCAGTGAATGTTGATTCTATATATCACCACAAATTTCCAACACACCTGTGTGTCCACCCTCCCCACTACCATCAGATGGTCACTCACCACATGTAATAGCCCCCCATTCACATGGTTGGGCAAATGGGCTATGAGATAGGGCAGTAATGAAAGATCCTTAAGTGGGCTTGGAAATTCCTCCACCTCTCCTCTAACAGGGATCACTGTACAGTTCTTTTCTCTGTTTTGCCAGTCGATTGATTCCTTCTCAGTCTCTTCACATGCCTCTGATGACACGGAGGAGTCCCCATGTCATCAGCGCCACACTCATTCCATGCAAGATGCAAAAGAACAGTTAGGATGAGCTGAGTTGTTGAAACCTGATTTGGGCGACTTCTCTGATTTTTTTGGGAAATTTGAAGATGAATTGTTCCACCAAGCATGCAGCTACAGAGGCCAGTGAGACCTTTTTTTTTAGGGCTAATATACTTCTTTTTAAGACTATAAACACAGAAAAAACGAACCAATTCTGAATCTACACTAGTAAGTATACATAAACAAAGTCATATATTTATATATTTATCTATTGTCTACAAATGTTTTTTCTGCCTGTGTCTACTGTCAATAGGGCATTTCATCCCCTTCATGTAGGTGTGCCCTTATACACTCCTAGATGTGCTTGCACTACTAGATGCACTTATCACATTGATTACAAAGGGATCTGCATTGCCCTGAAATGTTGCACTCTTCGACTGTGAAGGGATCACTCTGAATAAAAGCTGTTGGATGCTATGTGAAGATCCTTGGCACTCTGGCGCTATGTGAAAATCCTTGGCACTCTGGGAATATATATATTAACTTGTACACTACATCTTCCTAGAGCCATCAGCATGAAGCACAGTGGCTCAGTGGTTAGAACCTCTGCCTTGCAGTTTGGGTCTTCCATGCGAATCCCAGGCAGGACACTATCTGCATGGAGTTTGCATGTTCTCCCTGTTCTCATTTGAGTTTTCTCCCACACTCTAAAGATATAATGGTAGGTTAGGTGGTTCCTTTATAAATTCACCCTAGTATGTGAGATAATAATCTTACATTGTTAGCTCCTTGAGGGCAGGGACTGATATGAATAAAAGCACTGCATAAATGAATAGGTGTGCAGTGTGAATGGTGTTAAATAAATGGGAATCCAGTGCAGGGGGAAAAAAAACAAAAAGCTCCTCTGCAAATGAAGAAAAATGATGCTCGGTGCATGGACACTTCCTCAGAGTTAATACAGTACCCTTTATTTCTGCACCGGAAGATTAGCTTTAAATATCTGATCAATCCTGCAATCTTTGTATTGGTAGAATCCATGCTATCTTATACAGTGTATCTGTGTCAGCTCACTTATCCTGAAGTTGATTTTATCTGCTTCTTAAGTGAGTATAATTCATGAATGAGAAGAATATAAATTTTTTAAATAATAACTATCTTCTCCATTTAACACCGCTTCCCAGCAATCTGCCACATTAAAATGAATAAATACAAATTAATATTAATATAGAAATCTTGTCGCAGAAACTGAAGGTAATTAAATCTCCCTTGAAGACAATGTGTGGATTTCTAAAACTAACAAGGTGAATATCAAATACATTTGAAGAGGGCGGTGGCAGTAAGGCATTGCATATTCAGTTACCTTTTTTTAGCCTGACTACAAATTAAAACTTTACAAATTCCTCGTCACTATCGGGGAAATGACCTTTCTCACACAGCTGTCCTAATGTATTACCAGGGACATGTCAAAGGCAAATGAGAAAAGGGTATAACTGTCAAAATATACATAGATGAAATGTATACTAGATTAGAATTTGGTGAAAGAAGACCTGAAATGGTCTATAGCAGTAATGGTGAACCTTGGCACCCCAGATGTTTTGGAACTACATTTCCCATGATGCTCATGTACTCTGCAGTGTAGTTGAGCATCATGGGAAATGTAGTTCTAAAAAACATCTTGGGTGCCAAGGTTCGCCATCACTGGTCTATAGGTATATCATCAAGCCTTTATCCTCCAGCATTATTTTAAAAGCATGGTTGAGGTCTCAAAATGTTTAATCTTTTTAAGTGCTGTTTTCCTACATGTTGTAATTTGTGAATAATTTTGGCTGGGACATGCTTTAAAATTCCCCTTTCTCTCATTAAATATAGTAAAAAATAGTGTCCTCAAACAGACTTGTATCGCAGAGGAATAGGGAGGCAAGTTTACCCAAACTGTTACTAATTGCTGTTTTCTGAGTGCATTGTCTCCAACGGTAATGCGTAGCAAGAAAATGGAGGTAAGAATACGAAAATAGAAGCTGTAATTATAAAGTTTATCTTACTGCATATCTGTTCTATGTCTTCAACTGGGCTATTGCATTAAAGTGGATCTTCATACTCTCCTCCACATTTTAACTTCTGCTTACCCAGTTGCAGTCCCTGCCCATTTTAGATACTCGCCTAGTGCATTATCCCCAATAAAAACGGCTTTATTTAATAACAATTCATACTCACAAACATATGCTTGACAAAGGCACATCAACTCAATAACTATAGCATCCAGAGCCATGAATAACAGATGTAACGTCCTCAGTTTGACTGGCTGACGCGTTTCAAGGCCTTGCCTCTTCCTCAGAGCAAACTAAACTATATCTCAACCTTTAGATTTATAATAACCAAACATGATAAAAAAGGGGGTGTGATCAAGGACTAGCCCTTCCTCAATGAGTGTGCATTCCCATGGTATCAACCCATGCAGCGTTGCCATGCAACCTCAAAACATAGTAAGTTATTAAAGTTATAGTTATAACACCATAAGGACATTTTTAAAAACAATAACACATTGGTGCCATGAGTAATCTTACCCTTAAATATCATGGAGGGGGATGTATATGAAGATAAGTGCCAACAGACGATGCGTCCCCCTTCAAAAAAAGGGAGGGGGGAGGACTGAAGTGTATAAGGTCTGCCACCCGATGGTGTCTGTGGCCAACCATGGTACAGATTTAGTTGTGCCAGGGATGCTATGGGCACCTAGATCTATTTCATCCAGGGGCAATCCGTGGGGTTTCACATGGTAATAGGGCTCCAGAACGGCTGGAACGCACACCGCCACAACTAGGAAGTGCGGGCGCGTCCTGCGTACAGAGCTGCTGACGTCACTTCCGCCTGCGTCACTTCCAGACTGCTGAATACCATAGTTTATTAGTTAATGTGCCTTTGTCAAGCATATTTTGTGAGTATGAACTTTTATTAAATAAAGCTGTTTTTATTGAGGATAATGCACTAGGCCGGTGTGTCCTCTGTCTATTTCTTAATTCTAGTGTATCCAAACATCCCCAGTTCTGAGAGGGCAGCAAGGTGACAGTTATCCGGATCTGACAAGACTAAGAGCCTAGAGCCCCTTTGTGGGGCCCACCACTAAGCGCAGGAGAGAGGTGTGTTGTATTTGTTGGAGACATTTTAGATACTCACCTGCCCAATGGATCCAGTGTTGTCCTGCAGAATCCTCTTCTATTATGCCACTGTTCGGGTCCCGTGCTGCCATGTATGATGCCATCAGGAAGCTGCTGACTCTTTTGGGTTCAGCCGGTGGACCTCCTGATGATGTGCTGCTAGGCCTACACCCTTCTCTTTTGTCAATTAAGGACTATTCCTTGTGGGAAATATGAACTGCATATCCCAGAAGGCCCAGTGAGCATAGTACACACCACATCATTCGCTTAGGCGTATACATAAAGAAGACACCCACAGACAGGAGCTGGGGGCAGTTGCTGTAGGATAAGACACTTAAGGTAAAATACAAACAAGGAAGCAATTAATATAAATAACGAACAAATAAAAAAAGAAGTTAGGCTTTAGAATCACTTTGCCAGACCAATATTTCATTTCTCATAAACATGCTATAATACATATTTTTGGCCTGAAAGTTTACCTAGAATCTCAAAACGTTACACATTTTCTAAAAGCAGAGGAATAAGAAGGATGGCAGTTGCAATTTTTTATGTGGTACGATATTTTCACAGCTGTTTTTAGCTAAAGATTAAATTAAATTAAAATTAATGTTAGTGCATACAAACACAATATAATCTTATTTTTTTGGTTAAATAGTCAAGCCTCAAAATGTTGTGTGCCCACAAAACACTACGATATCCAAAACTGTCCATCAGTACAAGTAACTACTTCTACGTGAATGCCAGGAGCCTTCAGTATAATATAAATCAAGTTCTGGGCTGCAATAACCCCTTACCCCCTGCCAAAAGTTTAAAGAAACATAGCAATTGTGAAAATTCCTGAAAATGCTCGCATCCTGGCTTTCAGACTAATGCAAAGACTTCATCACTCTGAAACTGACCGGGAATAAACACGTACATAAAGATTTTTGACTTTACTCTGAATTTCCTGACTTGCATGCTTGTTCTAGATCAAGGTTCTCCAAACCTTCAAAGCAAAGAGCCAGTTTACTGCCCTTCAAACTTCAGGGGGGCCGGACTGTGGCCAGTGGGAGTAGAAAATGCCCTGCCATCAGTGTGAGTAAACAGTGCCATAGCCTTGGTGGTCAGTTGGAGTAACTAATTACATACTTGGTTGAAAGAAATAGTGCCCTATCTCTGATGTCAGTGGAAAGATTAGTCCCCCATTATTGGTATCAGTGAGAAGAATAGTGCCTTGTATCAGTGGAAGGAATTGTGCCCCAAGGGCCAGATACAGGACAGCAAAGGGTCACATCAGGCCCGCAGGCCACAGTTTGGAGACCACTGTTCTAGATCATAGACATGAACGTATTAACATTAGCTTTTTTAGATGGAAACTTGCAGACTGTGATTGCTAACTTCATAAATTCAGATTTCAAAGAGATGATGACCATTTGAAAAAATACTCTGTTCACCAAAATAATATAAAATGAATAAATGATTTGACTGCTTGACATAAAAATGACTAACGGCAACAAATTCTTCCAAAATGCTGCCTGCATGGGACATGGAAGTTCCTGGAGTGTAGCATCGACACTTCTGGAACAGGTTAAAGGGAAATGGGATTTATTCACTACTGTCTTTTGATTTAAAGTGTAATGGCTTCAACACTTTCTAAGTCGCTGACTCAGAACAAGTATACAGGCATTGGAGTTAGTTACTAAAACTGGAGAGTGGAAAATCTGGTGCAGATCTGCATAGAAACCAATTAGCTTCCAATTTATTTTATCAAAGCTTAATTGAACAAGTTGGAGTTAGAAAATGTTTGGCTACCATGCACAGCTGCACGAAATTTTGCACTCTCCAGTTTTAGTAAATCAACCTCATTGTGTGTATGCTTATTCGGCATATGCACTCACTTCATTGACCTCACTTGTTGCTTACCTGTTTTTGTAGGGTGACTTAGAAAGTACCTAAACCCCTTGTTTACACCAAATCCAAATTTGAAATCAAGCAAATTCACTTCAAAACCCAAAATTTCAAAGCTGCATATCAGTGTGACTTGGCTGATATCTGTGCGACTTCATGCACAGATGTCTATGAAAGTTGCACCTGATATCACCAAAAATAGTGCAGGAACTTTTTTTTTCAAATCAGCGCAGCACCATAAAGTCAGCGTTGTAGCTATTTAAATAGTTCCATTGCCGACAAAAGGGTGCGACTTGTCCTGCAATGTGAAGTCGCACCGGTGTGATTTTGGGGCTAATCAGACAGAGCCAGGCAAAAACGTATATCAATAAGGAGGTCAGCAATGGCACATCCTTTTTCTATTTTAGTACTTTCATCAGTTGTTTTGGTATTTTCCTTCATGTATGCATTTTAGTATTTCCTGTGCACAATTTATTTCAATTAGCCATACAATAGCTATTGATAGATCACCATCTAGTGTCCAGTAATCCATTTACTTGCTCCCTAAATACATTCTAATGGTTTATTGATTTAAGCCTAATGTGACTAATAATCGCTAGAATTAGTACTATCTTGAACACTACAGATGAACGAATAATGAAAAATCCACTTCACAAGAGTCTGCTGATCTGCTGGTGGACAGGATCTACTAAGTTGGAAAAACACCCGTCTACATAGCTTTAGCATGGAGTTTCAAAAGGGGTTCTCCAAAAACTGAGGCCCCTTCCAATATATGAGCAAGGTGTTCCCGGCTACTAGGCCCTTCTTTATCATCACAATCCAAAATCAGGGGGTTCAGTGCAGGTTAGCTGCTAGCCCTTCCCTATAAACCCAACAACCCCAGTAATGGGATTCTGTGATAAAGTAAAGAACCTGCTTTATGGGTTCGTAGGCAGTATTTTTTTATCAGCCTGGACATAACAAAAAACGAAGACACTGTAATTAAATTTAAAATATTTATTTGGAATTAATTTGGCCGCGGCTTTATTATTGGTATAAATATTCATAGATATTAACCACTTGCCGACTGCCTAACATAGATCTACGTCGGCAGTCAGCCCCTCACAGGCAAAGCGACGTAGGTCTACGTCGCTAGCCTGTGAGGGTCTAGGGAGCGAGCGTGCGCCGCCGGAGGCGCGCTCCCGCGCGGTCACGGACCCCCCCGCGCGTGTGACCGGCGGACCCGATGTCCGCCGGTCACTCTGCGATCGTCGGGGGAGAAAGTCAGGCGGCTTGTGTAAACAAGCTGCCTGTCATTCTCCCCTGTGTATGAAGGATGATCATACGGTTCTACTATGTAGAACCGTTGATCACTGTTCATACATCTGAAGCCACAGCCAATCACAGTAGAAAGCACGCCCCTAGGGACACACATAGCCCCTCCCTTTCAAAAAAAGTTAACCCCTTCACTGCCAGTGTTTTTGTACAGTAACAGTGCATATGTATAGCACTGATTACTGTAGAAATGTCACTGGTAACCCCAAAAGTGTCAAAAATGTCAGTCAAGGGTCCGATCTGTCCGCCGCAATGTCGCAGTACCGCAAAAAAAATCGCAGATCGCCGCCATTACGCGTTAAAAACAAAAACAACAAAAATGACAAAAATCTTTCCCTTTGTTAGTAAACGCGATAACTTTTGCGCAAACCAATCAAAATACGCTTTTTGCGATTTTTTTTACCAAACATAGGTAGCATAAAACAAATTGGCCGAAAATGTTAAAAAATTTTGATTTTTACATTTTTTTTGGGGGAATTTCATATAAAAAAATGTGAAAAATATTGTTATTTTTGAGAGAATCAGATAAGAGATTGGGAATAGCTGCATTGGTGAGAATATGATGACAATTTTCTCAGTGTGACACAATGGGTTTGGTTAAAGAAATAGTTTGGTTAATGGAAACATGTTTGCTTTGCAAAACAAACTTTCACTTAGCTTAGTGAATGAGGTGAAGCTGTGCTCACTTTAAATACTCAATCCTGTGCAAGGAAAAGTTAAAAAAATAGACTTTTTGTGCACAATTTCACCTCATTCACTAAGCTAAGTGCAAATTCCACACTGGCTCTTTACCACTTACCTACTGGGCACTTTTACACAACTTCCTGCCCAGGCCAATGTTCAGCTTCCAGTGCTCTCACACTTTGAATGACAATTGCGTGGTCATGCAACACTGTACCCAAATTAAATTTGTTTCATTTTTTCACATAAATAGAGCTTTCTTTTGGTTGTATTTAATCACCACTGGACTTTTTAATTATTTGCTAAATTTTGGAAAGAAAAAAAACAACTTTTTCATAGTTTGTTATAAAATTTTGCAAACATGTAATTGTTCTCCTTCACTGATGTGCGCTGATGAGGCTGCACTAATTGGCACTGATAGGCTGCACTGATGGGGACTGATGAGGTGGCACTGATGGGCATTGATAGGCACTGATAGGCTGCACTGATGGGGGACTGGTGGGCACTAATGAGGCTGTACTGATAGGCGGCACTGATGGGCACTAATGGGTGGCACTGATGGGCACTAATAGGTGGCACTGCTAGGCAGTACTGATGGGCACTGATAGGTGGCACTGATAGGTGGTACTGATGGGCACTGATAGGCGGCACTGATGGGCACTGATAGGGGGCACTGATGGTTGACAATGATAAGGGGGCACTAATGGGCACTGATTGGCAGCTCTGTTGGACACTAATACGCAGCACTGGTGGGCACTGTTGGGACTGCACTGATAATGACACTAGTAATCAGCTGTCAGCATGAGGAAAGGAGTGCCAATAAGCAGCTTCTGTTTACATAGTGATTAGCTATGATTGGACACAACTGATCATGTGCTAAAGAGCCACTGATGGGCTCTTTACCTCCATCTGTGATCAGCAGTGTGTTTCAAGAACTGGTCGGCCGTGCTGTTAGTTAAAGTAGTAGTAGTAGTTAAAGAAGAAGTTTGGAGTAGATAAAAAACAAGCATACTCACTTCCATGTTTCAGCATATGTGTGATGCTGCCATTGTCCCCCTCCGGCCCTAAACCTGAGAACTGAGCCTTCACATGACTGCTGGCTGCCGATCACTCTCGGTCAGTTCTCGGTCAACTCACAGCAGAGAGTGGTTGCCACTCTCTGCTCTGCCTCTCCAGCACTCTCTGGAGCACGGGGTAAGAGAGGGGGTAGGGTTGGGTAGCACTGTCACTCAGGTGGCTCGATGGATCCTGACAAATAGGTAGGGATCCTTTCAGAGGCTGGAGTGGCTCTGTGATGTCACCTGAAAGTAGGCTCTTGTTGGGTGATTCTGAGTCACAGGAGTGCAAAAGTTAGTGCACTCCTGTGACCCACAGGACAAGTATGACCAAAAAAGCTTTGACCACACTACTCTTTTAAGGGAGAATAAAATCACCCTAAACTGTGGGGATTGTCCACCTTTGTCCTTTTCAGTGCTCCCACTGTAAGTTTCCCCTCTACTTCTTTTCTGTTGACAACTAAAATTATGGATTTCCCATCACTTTTTGTCTCCGTTATAGCTGGACCAATAGGTGATATGTTCCCAGAGAGGAAAACAGGCCGCAATTTAATTTTAGGGTTCTGATACTTTCCAACTCTATCCAAAAGCAAAAAAAATGTCTTGTGTGGATTTCCACTGTAAAAAAATGCCATCTAGGGTTAAAGAGGAACTCAATTCGGGCAGCTGTGGACAAAAAAGTAGTCACCAGTAATTTCTGTGTTCTTCCTGCAGCTGATCCTTTTCCTTATCACTGTTTCTCTGTGTGCAGGTAGCCATCTTAATAGCGTCAGGATTTTGATTCCTTATATCACAACCTCCAGCAATGAAAACAGTGAACAGCACCGCAGGGACATCACTAAATCTCATGCTACTAGCAATCAGAGTGTGGTGTCTTAGATCTCACACTGCAGATATATCCTCTAAGAGGCTGTAGACACAGGAGTGCCTAGGCACCCTCACATACCAGGAAGTGCACTGCTAATTTTCAGGAGGCGATCCAGAGAAACGTTATATCTTTCTGGACACTATTTAGGCACAATTAACATTTCCAGATGTCCCCTACAACACAGCAAATCTTGTTATTTTGAGTTCAAGACTACTATAACATTGTGGTGGATGGCTTCATCCAGCTGCATGTTGGTAGGAGCATTTTCAGAGGTGGGAGTTTGGTTTAGAGCTGGAAATTGAATTAGAATTAATACTGTTTTTTTTTTTACTTAACTCCATATTTAGGCAACCAGAATATTTACTTCATTACAAAAGGCAGATAAAATGACTTCCTATAACCAAAATCAGTCAACAGTGAAGCAACTGCCTATGAGCTAATTAAAAAGATTCACACATTGAAGTGGAAAAACATGATCCAAAATCACTTCAAATTTTTAGGATTCACATATCCCTGACCTAGAAAGGTACACAAAAGTCAAATTCAGAATAACAGTCATTTGAAAGTAATGTATACCAATATGATGCTATAAATTGCTGAGAAAAATCATCAGTCATAAATTGCTGCAAAGATTCAAGGCTCTTATACCCCTAACCTTCAAATAATAATAAAACTTAGATTTATTTTGTATAGTATAAACAAATAAGTTAAAAGATTTTTTTTACCTATGGTGGTTTTTAAAGGCATCTCTGTATCTGAGTTATATGCTTAGTAATTAGAGATGTACCGAACTGTTCGTCGGCGGACAGTTCTCGGCGAACATCGCTTGTTCGCATCCGCCGCTGCGGGCGAACATATGCGATGTTCGGTCTGCCTCCTATACATCATCATTGAGGCAAACTTTGACCCTGAACCTCACAGTCAGCAGACACATTACAGGCCAATCAGCATACCTCCCTCCCACACCCTCCCACCTCCTATAAATAAGCAAGGGCAGCATCCATCTTAGATCATTTCTGAAGCAGTGTGTTAGTGAGAGCAGGGAAAGTGCTGCTGCTGCTGTTAATAGCTAGGGACAGTTGTTAGTCAGTGTTCCCGGTCTTGTTAGTCAGTGTTCTTGGTACACCCCTGCTGTAAGGACAGCACCCCAAAAAGCCCTTCTTAGGGCTGGTATTTGAGGTTTTTTTTGGATATATATATATATCTATTGTTCCCAAAAAGCCCTTTTTAGGGCTGGTATTTGTGTAATTTTTTTTTGTTCTGTGATATATATATATATATATATATATATATATATATATATATATATATTGTCCCCAAAAGCCCCTTTTAGGGCTGGTATTTGAGTATTTTTTATATATATATATATATATATATATATATATATATATATATATATATATATTTATATATATCCATTGTGCACTGCAGTTACCTGCCCGCTGTGTGTGAGAGGCCACAGACCCACCACAGACTGTACTGTGTGCACACCACACTCATTTCGGGTGGCACAGGCACAGTACCTTGCATTTTAAAAAATATTTTTTTTTTCCTCTGTCATAATTGCAGTGAGTGCTGTATCAGGTCCACAGAGTGTACTGTACCCACTTCAGTGCCCACCACTGATATATATACGGTGGCACAGCATCTTGTTGCAAATTGAAAAAAAATATATATTTTTTATTATTGCAGTTGCCTGGGCTGCCAGTACTGTCAGGTCCACGGAGTGTACTGTGCCCACTGCAGTGCCACTGCCCACCCACCACTGATATATACGGTGGCACAGCAGCTTGAAAATTAAATATATATATATTTTTTTATAATTGCAGACTTGCCTGGGCTGCCAGTGACTGTCAGGTCCACAGAGTGTACTGTGCCCACTGCAGTGCCACTGCCCACCCACCACTGATATATACGGTGGCACAGCAGCTTGCAAATTAAATATATATATATTTTTTTATAATTGCAGACTTGCCTGGGCTGCCAGTGACTGTCAGGTCCACAGAGTGTACTGTGCCCACTGCAGTGCCACTGCCCACCCACCACTGATATATACGGTGGCACAGCAGCTTGCAAATTAAATATATATATATTTTTTTTATAATTGCAGACTTGCCTGGGCTGCCAGTGACTGTCAGGTCCACAGAGTGTACTGTGCCCACTGCAGTGCCACTGCCCACCCACCACTGATATATACGGTGGAACAGCAGCTTGCAAATTAAATATATATGTATATTTTTATAATTGCAGACTTGCCTGGGCTGCCAGTGACTGTCAGGTCCACAGAGTGTACTGTGCCCACTTCAGTGCCACTGCCCACCCACCATTGATATATACGGTGGCACAGCAGCTTGCAAATTAAATATATATATATTTTATAATTGCAGACTTGCCTGGGCTGCCAGTGACTGTCAGGTCCACAGAGTGTACTGTGCCCACTGCAGTGCCACTGCCCACCCACCACTGATATATACGGTGGCATAGCAGCTTGCAAATTAAATATATATATATTTTTTTATAATTGCAGACTTGCCTGGGCTGCCAGTGACTGTCAGGTCCACAGAGTGTACTGTACCCACTGCCCAACACTCCTATAGGGTGGCACAGCACCTTGCACTCATAGTACCACAAATCTAAAAAAAAATGATAGGCAGAGGCAGGTTACCCCGCAAGGGCCGTCGTGGTCGTGTTGCTGTGATTTCCTTTGGCCCTAGAATAATGCCCAGTGTTCAGAGGCCACAGACCCTGAACTCTAAAAATTCTGAGGACATAGTTGACTGGCTTACACAGGACACCCAATCGTCTACAGCTTCCGCTCGGAACCTTAATGCACCATCCTCCTCCAGCTCAGCTTCGGGCACCTCTCAATTTACCACTCGCCCGCCCGCCGGCATCACCACCAACACTAGCACCACAGCCGCTTCACTTGATCTGTCAGAGGAGTTATTTACACATCAGTTGGAAGAAATAAGTGATGCGCAACCATTAGTGCCAGAGGATGTAGATAACGGGGATATGTCTCAGTCAGGCAGCATTATACACATGGACGTACATTGTGATGATGATGATGATGTTGTACCTGCTGCCTTTGCTGAGTTGTCAAGTGAAGCGGCTGATGATGACGATGTGTCCGTGGATGTCACCTGTGTGCCTGCTCGAAGAGCAGAAGAAGAGGGGGAACGTTCAGATGGGGAGACAGAGAGGAGGAGGAGATGAGTTGGAAGCAGGGGGAGGTCATCGCAAGGAGCTAGTGGCACAGTCAGACAGCATGTAGATTCGGCACCCGGGGTCAGCCAGACAGCACGCCAATCAACGCAAGCTGTTGCCACCACCAGAATGCCGTCATTGCAAAGCTCAGCAGTGTGGCATTTTTTTTGTGTGTCTGCCTCTGATTTTAGCGATGCCATTTATAACCTGTGCCAAAAGAAACTGAGTCGTGGGAAGTCCAACACCCACCTAGGTACAACTGCTTTGCGAAGGCACATGATCTCACATCACAAACGCCTATGGGATCAACACATGAGTAAAAGCAGCACACAAACTGAAAGCCACCATCCTCCTCCTGGTCCAGCATCTTCAGCCACGTCAACCACTGCTGTCCTCCTTGCCCCCTATCAACAACCCGCCCCTCCGCCTCTCACCTTCAGCAGTTCCTGCTCATCTGCCCACAGTCAGGTGTCTGTCAAGGAAATGTTTGAGCGTAAGAAGCCAATCTCACAGAGTCACCCCCTTGCCCGGCGTCTGACAGCTGGCTTGTCGGAACTCTTAGCCCGCCAGCTGGTGGAGTCTGAGGCCTTCAAAAAATTTGTCCCTATTGGGACACCGCAGTGGAAGGTACCCGGCCGAAATTATTTTTCACAAAAGGCAATCCCCAACCTGTACTCTATTGTGGAAAAGGAAGTCATGTCATGTCTGGCACACAGTGTTGGGGCAAGGGTCCATCTGACCACTGATAGCTGGTCTGCAAAGTACGGTCAGGGCAGGTATATCACTTACACTGCGCATTGGGTAAACCTGCTGGCGGCTGCCAAGCATGGAATGCGTGGCTCTGCTGCAGAGGAGTTGGTGACACCGCCACGACTTGCAGGCAGGCCTGCTGCCACCTCCTCTACTCCTCCTACTCCATCCTCTTTGCTAACCTCCTCGGCTGAGTCCTCTTCTGCTGTTGCGTCTTGCTCCACACCAACTGCACTCCCCAGGGGCTATTCCACATGCCGGATATGACAGTGTCACGCTGTCTTGGGGTTGACTTGCCTGAAAGCAGAGAGTCACACCGGACCAGCACTACTGTCCGCCCTGAATGCACAGGTGGATCAGTGGCTGACCCCGCACCAACTGGAGATCGGCAAAGTGGTGTGTGACAACGGAAGCAATTTGTTGGCGGCATTGAATTTGGGCAAGTTGACACATGTGCCGTGCATGGCACATGTGTTGAATCTGATTGTACAACGCTTTGTGCAGAAGTACCCAGGCTTACAGGACGTCCTCAAGCAGGCCAGGAAGGTGTGTGGCCATTTCAGGCGTTCCTACACGGCCATGGCGCACTTTTCAGATATTCAGCGGCGAAACAACATGCCAGTGAGGTGCTTGATTTGTGACAGCCCGACACGTTGGAATTCAACACTGCTAATGTTCGACCGCCTGCTCCAACAAGAAAAAGCGGTCAACGAGTATTTGTATGACCGGGGTGCTAGGACAGCCTCTGCGAAGCTGGGTATTTTTTTGCCACATTACTGGACGCTCATGCGCAATGCCTATAGGCTCATGCGTCCTTTTGAGGAGGTGACAAACCTAGTCAGTCGCACCGAAGGCACCATCAGCGATATCATCCCATATGTTTTCTTCCTGGAGTGTGCCCTGCGAAGAGTGCTGGATCAGGCTGTAGATGAGCGTGAAGAGGAAGAGTTGTGGTCACCATCACCACCACCAGAAAGAGCCTTACCATCACTTGCTGACCTGCGGCAACACTGGAAGAGAAGTCTGAGGAAGAGGAGTCAGAGGAGGAATGTGGCTTTGAGGAGAAGGAACACCAACCACAGCAGGCATCCCAGGGTGCTCGTTGTCACCTATCTGGTACCCGTGGTGTTGTACGTGGCTGGGGGGAAAAACACACCTTCAATGACATCAGTGAGGACGAGGAATTGGACATGAGTAGCTCGGCATCCAACCTTGTGCAAATGGGGTCTTTCATGCTGTCATGCCTGTTGAGGGACCCTCGTATAAAAAGGCGGAAGGAGAACGACCTGTACTGGGTGGCCACGCTACTAGACCCCCCGTATAAGCAGAAAGTGTCTGAAATGTTACTGAATTACCGGCAGTCGCAAAGGATGCAGCAGCTACAAAATAAGTTGAAAAGTATGCTTTACACAGCATATAAGGGTGATGTCACAGCACAACGGGAATCCAACAGGGGAAGAGATGAAAGTAATCCTCCTCCTACCACAACCACGCCGGCAAGGACAGGAAGCTTTACAGATGTCTTGTTGATGGAGGACATGCAGAGCTTTTTTAGTCCTACGCATCGCCACAGCCCTTCGGGGTCCACCCTCAGAGAACGACTCGACCGACAGGTAGCAGACTACCTTGCCTTAACTGCAGATATCGACACTCTGAGGAGCGATGAACCCCTTGACTACTGGGTGTGCAGGCTTGACCTGTGGCCTGAGCTATCCCAATTTGCCATTGAACTTCTGGCCTGCCCCGCTTCAAGTGTCCTGTCAGAAAGGACCTTCAGCGCAGCAGGAGGTATTGTCACTGAGAAGAGAAGTCGCCTAGGTCAAAAAAGTCTAGATTACCTCACCTTTATTAAGATGAATGAGGCATGGATCCCGAAGGGACTGAAAGTGGGGGATGCATTTGACTAAAAAAGGCCTGATGAGATGCCTTGGGCTAAAAATGGTCCACACGCTGCTGTATTTAATCCCTGCATGCCGGACGACTTACGTGACGTCTCCGCCACCAACTACGGTTCAAGCTGCAATGTTTTAGTGCACTTTCTGCCTTGAAAACCTCAATTTTTCCAGCCGCTGCTACAGCCGCTGCTACAGCAGCGGCTGCAACAATACCTTCTTTTTCATGCATGTGTGCATGCCTAATTTTTCTGGCCTCTGGTGCTACACTGTGGCTGCAAAAAAACAAAAAAAAAGGCACATATATGTGTCAATTCCCCGTCGTGATCGTTACCTTGTTGTGGTGAAGGGGCTTGCGTATTACAATGAAGCGATCATCTCTAGGAGTGTGTTGGCACACCCCAGATGATAAGGTCGTTGCTTCATTGTGAACAGACCAAAAGCGATCCGCGGGATAATTTTTCATATAAAAAACATTAATTTTCTTTAATTAAAAAAAAAGAGGACAGCTTCTGCGGAGCTGGGTATTTTTTGGCCGCGTTACTGAATGCTCATGCACAATGGCTGTAGGCTCATGCGTCCTTTTGCGTAGGTGACAAACCTGGTAAGTCAAACCCAAGGCAACATCATCGACCTCATCCCATATGCATTTTTTCTGGAGCGTGCCCTGCGAAGAGTATTGGATCAGGCCGTAGATGAGCATTAAGAGGAAGAGTTGTGGTCCCCATCACCACCAGAAGCAGCCTTGTCGTTGTCGATTGCTGGACCTGTGGCAACGCAGAGAGAGGAGTCTGAAGAAGAGAAGTCAGAGGAGGAAAGTGGCGCCTTTGAGGAGGTGGAAGACCAACCACAGCAGGCGTCCCAGGGGGCTTGTTGTCACCTTTCGGGGACCCTTGGTGTTGTACATGGCTGGGTGGAGGAAGAGACCTTCAATGATGTCAGTGAGGACAAGGAACGGGACATGGCTAGCTTGGTATCCAACCTTGTGCAAATAGGGAGTTTGCGGTTGTGCAAATGGACGGACGGACTGACTGACTGACTGTTAAACGGGGAATTTGGTCTGTCAGAGTTTGGTCTGTCACTGTGAAGCGGGCGTAACCCTTACACTACTTGATCGATAAAACATCATACCTGATCGTATTCACACACTGGATGTTTTAAAGCACATTATTCCAAACAATTTAGGAATGTTAGGTGATTTATGCCCTTTATGGATTAAAACCCGACTCTGCGTCAACTACGTAATTTTCCATGGGAGTTTTGCCATGGATCCCCCTCCGGCATGCCACAGTCCAGGTGTTAGTCCCCTTGAAACAACTTTTCCATCACTATTGTGGCCAGAAACAGTCCCTGTGGGTTTTAAAATTTGCCTGCCTATTGAACTCTATGGCGGTTTGCCCGGTTTGCCGGTTCGCGAACATTTGCCGGCAAATTTTAGGTTCGCGACATCACTACTCATAGTACATCAAATTCAACCACAAAGCTACCCTGTTGAAAGCTACTGCGGATGTAAGCACTAATAAACCCCAATGCAAGAAAAAAACTGCAGACAGAATACTAAATTCAGGAAACTGTGAAAAACCAAAGCCATACATGTATTTTATTGCAGCTTACCAATCATTAGATAAGGAGGCTGCATTTGTTTTCTTTTTAGGCTTTTTTCCCTCTGTTTTTACCTGGTGATCTGGCCAGTAACATACCTTCTGTATTAGAGAAGGTGGGTGAAGGAGCACAGGGGCACCTTTGGACTGAATCATTGTTAGTCTGGGGGGAGGAGATTGTTAGGTGTACTAAGAGATCTGGATACACTAACACATTCAAGCCAAAATCCAGCTCTCACTGTAGTTACTTTAAGCAGAGTTCCGGCCTCAAATACCTTTTTTAACTAAAAATATCCCTATAATACTAATCCATCGCCCTTTACAGAACCGCTATTCTCAGACTTACAAGGTGTACAGTATTGGATTTTAGTCAAAATCTTACTTTTAAAAACGCTGTCTGAGCGCGGCCATCTTGGATGTGGGCATCTGAAGTCGCAGTGTAATCTGCTGTGTCCTTCTTCCTGATTCCAGGGAGTGTTCTGGGAGTTCTTCCTGATTCCAGCCTCCTGGGAGTGATGACAAACAGCTCCCAGAATGCAATGCAAAGGCGGAAGTGATGTCGGTGGCCGCAGCCACAGAGGGGGGAGAAGGAGGAAGTACAATCAAAAATGCCCTGAAAATAGGGTAAGGGACCCCCGAAAAAAATTGAAAATGCCCAATTGTTGATAAGCATAGCGAGCACTCCAGGATTCACTAAAGTTGCAGAATAGGTCGGAACTCCGCTTTAAGCAGTTAAAGCAACAGTATTTTTTTCCTTTTAGGCCCCGTTCACACTGGGGCGACGCTACTTCCCGGGGCGACCTCCGAGGTCGCGGCGCGCTGCTCGCACCGCGACCTCGGAGCGGCCAGCACGGACTTCATAACATTGAAGTCTATGCAGGTCGCTCCGGGTCGCCCCAAAGAAGCTCCGGACCCTTTTTCTAAGTCGGAGCGACTTGTGTCGCTCCTATTAGAACGGGTCCATAGCTTCTCAATGCAAGGCGACCTACGGCGACCTGTCAGGCGACCAGGTCGCCTGACAGGTCGTCCCAGTGTGAACGGGGGCTTAGGAGAAAGGTTTTATATACGCAAATAAATAAAAGCTATTCAATACACTGTCAGTGGTAAATGTTTGTAGTTTCAATAATCAAACTGCTACATTTGCAAGACAGCTTGTCCTGTTAAAATTCCTCAATTTCTAAATGGCTGCATTTGTAAATTTTAAAAAAACCAGTATAAAAGTATTGTTGTTTTTTTTGTTTTTTGTTTTTAAAAGCACCTGTGGGTTTAACAATTTTTTTTTGTATAATTGTATAATAGGGACGCGGCAGGGTGTGTGTCCTATGCGGAAATACTTTTGCCAAGAGATGTCCCTCATGCCCATCTCAAAAATTTGGGAGGTATGTTATTGGCTGGATCACCAGGTGAAAATAAAGGGAGGAAAGCCTAAAAAAGAAAAGTAATGCACTACATCTAAGAATTGGGAAGCTGCAATATAATGTTTGTTTTTGGATGTAATACTGTTATAAATAACAACTTCATATAAAAAACACATTTTCTTGTACTTATGCATTTATTCAGAAAAAAAAAAAATGTTTTCCATGTGTTACCATGTGCCATCTGAAAGTAGAAATTAGACTTGTAGTCAGAACACTGCTTTATAACCTGATGAGCAGTCAAAATATAGATTTACTAAAACTGGAGAGTGCAAAATGTGGTGCAGCTGTGCATGGTAGCCAATCAGCATCTACCTTCAGTTCGTTCAGTTAGGCCCCTTTCACACGGGCTTTCCGATCAGGTCCGCCTGTCAGATTTTCATGCGTACCTGATCGGATGCTCCATGCAGCCCTATGGAGCAGCGGATGTCGGCGGTGACATGTCCGCTGACACTCGCTGCTACCTGATCCGATCCTGTCCGTGAAATTTGGACGGATGGAAATCTTATTTTCCAACCGTCTAGAGGATCGGATTAAAACAGACAGGCGGTCCATTTTCATCCGATCTCCCATAGAGGAGAGTTGGAATCTGACAGCTCTGTCTCTGCAAAGTAAGCGGAGACGGACCTGCCATCTGCCTGCTCAGCAGGAATCGGCAGATCGATCCCCGCTGAGCAGAACAGAGTCCGCCGGGCAGAAAGCCCATGTGAAAGGACCCTTAAGCCTTAACAAAAAAACTTGTAAGCTGATTGGTTTCTATGCAGAGCTGCACCATATTTTGCACTCTCCAGTTTTAGTAAATAAACCCTATTGCAGACAGAGAAGGACGCTTCTATCGACTGGTAACATCTATAGCAATACAAGAGCAGGCAGGAGATAGGGTCATGGCAGGGAGTCTGGAGTATCACAGTTTATGGAAAGGGACATCTCCTTCTTGATATTCTGCAGTTATATAGCAATGCAGGGCTGTCAAATGGAATGGTATAGAGGGTAAAGCCTGGTACAAACAAGCCGAATGTCAGGAGACATTGACTGTTTAAAAAAAAAAAAAAAAATGGCCCATGTGTATGTCGGTCTGTCCAACAGAAGCCAGCCATGTGGCCAGCTTCTATCGGACGAGCATGCTGGAAAACCAGCAGCTGACGAACTCCTGATCAGCACTCTCAGCCAATGGCAGAGAGTGCTGATCAGAGTGTTCTGGCGGGGGTGGGGCCGTATCCCTGTTAGAACAAAACAGCTTAGCGGGGGAAATCGCTGTACTAATGCCAGATGAGCTAACAGTTTTTTTTTGTGCATCCTGTAAAAACACAACAGCTCAGTGGCGGAGATCGCTGTACTAATGTTGGGTGATTAGTACAGCCTCTCCGACCAGAGCTGACAGTTTTTTTTCATGCAACTGTAGTGTGTACCAGGCTTAGAAGTATATACAGTGTTAAATCTTTTGGCAACTAAAACATCTCTCATGTATATGTGCCATTTGTTCATTTAGCAAGTGTTGGCCTTTAACAACTTTCAATTAAAATAATCTAAACTTTTTTATTTTTTTTATTTTTAGTCTTCAACTTTAATTAGCCTTTTCTTGTGGATAAACACAACGCATTTTTTTCAGCTCCTTTTCCATTATCTTTTCAGCCAAGAGACTTTTAGTAAATACTTTTTAATTAAGATAAGCGTCTTGCGTTCTGCTACAGCAAACAGCTTAAAGCATTTGCACCTCTTGTACTCAGTACAAGAGCTGCCAATAGATGGCCACTGGAAAAAAAATTTAAATTGGACATTATAAGATGCAAATCAGCTCTTAATGGTTTATCTCAGTACTTACAGGTGTAGGTCATTTCAAAACTGTCGCTGATATTCACAATATCAATTTGGGACACAAGCTTTGGGGGCTCCAACAACTGCAACAATGCAAAACGAAAGGCGGCATGTTCCTGGGATTGCTGGCTTGGGAAGAGGCCCCCTGCAGAGGACAATAAAGAAGATTTAGACAGCAGTTGAGTAGACAGTTAAAGCTATTTTAAAAAAAAGGACATAACATATATATAACAGCTTTACAAGTCCTTTTTTTAAATTTAGGGCTCCCTAAATTGTGCAAATAAAATTTTAAATATCCCTTGAATTGTCCATTAATTTAACCACTTTACCACCGGAGGATTTTGCTGTCTTCTGTCCAGGCCACTTTTTGTGATTCGGCACTGTGCGACTTTAACTCACAATTGCGCGGTCGTGCGACGCCGTACCCAAACGAAATTTAGGTCCTTTTTTTCCCACAAACAGAGCTTTCTTTTGGTGGTATTTGATCACATGTGCGATTTTTACTTTTTGCGCTATAAACAAAAAAAGAGCGTTTATTTTGAAAAAATAACAATATTTTTAACATTTTTTTATATGAAATTCCCCCCCAAAAAAATGTAAAAATCTATTTTTTTTAAAATTTTTGGCCAATTTGTTTTCTGCTACCTATGTTTGGTAAAAAAAAAAAGTGTATTTTGATTGGTTTGCGCAAAAGTTATTGCGTTTACTAACAAAGGGAAAGATTTCTGTCATTTTTGGTGTTTTTTTTTGGTGTTTTTTTTTTAACGCGTAATGGCGGTGATCTGCGATTTTTTTTGCGGGACTGCGACATTGCGGCGGACAGATCGGACCCTTGACTGACATTTTTGACACTTTTGGGGGTACCAGTGACATTACTGCAGTAATCAGTGCTATACATATGCACTGTTACTGTAAAAATGACACTGGCTGGGAAGGGGTTAATTTTATTGGAGAGGGAGGGGTTAATGTATGCCTGGTGCTTACTGACGTGTGGGGGGGGAGGTGACTGAGTGACAGAAGGACAGATCGGATGTCCAGCTATGCTGAACACTCCGATCTGTCAGTCCCTGTCACTATGGAGATCCGCCCGCTCTGTTTACACAGGCGGGCGGATCTCCTCACTCGATTCCCCGACGATCGGGGAAGAGCAGTGGCGATCGCCGCTGCTCCTCCCCTGGCCCGACTCCCGCTGTGAATGAAAACAGCGGGAGCGCGCCTCCTACAGGGGGAGGAGTCCAGCGACGTAGGTCTACGTCGCTGGACGGGAACGAGCCACTTTGCCGCAGTACGCTCCATGTGAGCGGTCGGCAAGTGGTTAAGCTGTGTTTTGCCCATGCAGGGACAGTGTCTTATTTTGTTTAGATGCTACCCATGGTCAGCATTTGCTTAAGTATAGCCAAAGCTCATTTTGCAGTAAATCTCCTGGGGATCACGGAAGTGCAGTTTGTTTTGCACTTCTGCTGGGCTGGCCCAAGACATTGTGCTGCCTGGGTCCAAGAATAAAATGCTGCCCCCCCCCAAAAAAAAATTAATTACGCCCAACAAAAGGCCCCCACATCCATTATTTTATATAAATATAACCTTTAGAAACTATTATGTATACTGTTATCTTCTTCCATAACTCACTACTGGACCGGTCCACCAAACACCTACTGTCTATCCTCAGTCCTCCTGTCACTTCTGTGTCTGCAGTGCCCCCCGCCCTAGAAGATCCAGCCTGCCCTGCATGAGATGAAGTGCGCTGATGTCTGAGGTCATTGTGCACACCATGATTGCGTGAAGGACGTTCCAAGCAGGAGACATTCTGCCTCCTCATACTCATCAGTTTGTACTATGTGCGGCAGTATGAGATGGGGAAATGCTGTCCATAACACGCCGCAAACTGATGACACACAAACCTGCTGTAAAAAAAAATCTTGGGAGTCAATTTGTTGCCTCTCTCCAAGTTCTGCCTGGGTCCAATGGACCCAGTGGGATCCATGGTAGGGGCGGCCCTGCACTTCTATGACCCATTTCCAGCAGAGAGGGGGCTGAATTCCACTCTCTGCTGACGTCACAGAGTTGGTCGAGGCTTGGGCGTCATAATGACCATAGAGTCGGGATCTGCCCACATTCCTGGACCGCCACCTGGCTCAGCCTCTCAGTGAGCCGCTGAAAAAATGAGCCCCCTTCACAGCCCAGCGTTTCAGTAAGCGAGGAGGGGGCAGAGCAAAGAGCTGCTGATTGACAGTCAGCAGCTCTCTGCTTAGGGAGGTGTGAGAACAGAGCAATCAGCAGCACTCGGTTCTCAGTTTTAAAGGCACTGGGGGACTGATGCTGCATCCACCTAGGTAAGTATGAACCTAAAAAGAAAAATAAACCCATACATCTTTTTTAAGGCTCGGTTCACACTAGTGCGTTGCAGGGACCAGCGCTGTTCCTGTGCGGGTTCCCACATCGCATCTGACTCACAGGCAGTTCACAAAGCTCTCTGCAAACTGCTGTGGATGTCAATGTAAAGATAATGACACCCCTTAATCGGTTTACAGAACGCAGTGGGAACTCTGAATTCGGACGGGAATCTGATCACATGGGTCTGAACACCCCTGCAATCTGATTCCAGTGTGGACCAAAAAAAGGGTCCTACATCATTTTGGTCCGAATGTGATGCAATTTCAGCCATACCATTATATGCACAGCAATGCGGTGTGAATCACATGCAATGTCTGGCATCACATTAGTGTGAACCCAGCTTAAAAGACTGAGGCCTGCTTCAAAGTCTGATCACTGAGGAAGGGGTGACTGAAGAAATGCTTCATCCTGCCTGCAGCAGACTGATGATGACATTATCTCAGTTTAGGCAAAATGACCTGCCTGGAGCTCAAGGGTTGCTTGAAAATGTTATATGGTACAGAACAAAAAACAATAACAGCTACAATAGTTACTGTATACTGTGATTTAGGTAGGCCATAGACGATGCAAAATTTGCATGATTCCCCCATTAACACAGACAGTGCTGACAGGGGAATCCCTCCTACCGAGCAATTATCTGCTCCTGGCAGGGGGGCGGGGGTGGGCAGGGGAAGCCGTCCCCACCTGGAGAAGACAGTGATTGTTGCTATACTGTATACTGGTATTTTAGGTAGGCCATAGACAATGCAAAATTTGCATGATTCCCCCATTAGCACAGACAGTGCTGACAGGGGAATCCCTCCTACCGAGCAATTATCTGCTCCTGGCAGGGGGGCGGGGGTGGGCAGGGGAAGCCGTCCCCACCTGGAGAAGACAGTGATTGTTGCTAGGGGCTAAAGCGGGCACTAGTGATATTTGCAAGTGATTTTGGCAGGCTAATTGTACCCAAGTTGATCGATTGATCAACTTGGTACATTCAGCCTGCCCACACGCAGATCAATAGAAGGAGGGGCCTTGGAAAAGTCATACATCACATTTCCAGCATAAAAGGGGATATCAAAAGGCTGTTTTATCAAGTTGCCATTTTCTCAGTGCCACAGGAAAACTTGAACCGGTCATAGATGGTATGAATCTTGGCCGGTTCAGCAGTCCGGGGTGAATAAATTATTAAACATTCATTATTCATAATAAATAAAATACGCATTTATACCTCCCCTGATGCTTTGGCTGTCTCACACCAGTTCTAAGACTGAGAGCTGACCATTTGTGTGGCTGCTGATCAGTCAGTTCTTGATCTCTGTTCCCAGCAGAGGGCAGTGACTGTCAGTCAGTGTCAGTCAGTGTCCCCCGCAAGGGGTTCCCCCATTTCTCTCTGCTCCTCCAGTGCTGGCTGGAGCTACAGGCTGGTAAGGGGACGGGCATGGCTGGTTCTTGCTCTCAGTCACACGTGGAGAGGCAAATCAAGTTGTCAATTAGGCAGAGAGGGTGAATCCTGACAATAATATTGGGATCCCTGCATGACTCTGCTTTGTCAGATGATGGCGGGCATAAGAGACATATAGCCAAAAAAAAAAGGATTGGCTTTACTTCTTTTTCAAAATGCAACTTTTTTAAGTTTTAGATTGAGAGGAGAGGGTTTAGAACCCCCTGTCTGTTTTTACTGCTGTTTGTGCCCCCATTAGGGGTGAAATTACCATATTTGTCCTGTTTTCAGTTATCATCGAAAGTGAAAGTAAAATTACACATTTTAAGCCCCGTACACATGATCAGATTATCGAACGATCTGTCGTCCGTTTTTTGTGGCATGCTAGTCTGATGTGGAAAGTGAAGAGGTTATTGTCATACGAATCTTCCCGTACGACAGAATTCTACTTCAGAAGTGATGTCATGTGTTGGATTGCTTTGTATGCGTTCTTTCGTCTCTGAGCATGCCTAGTCTTGCTCTTAAGATTTTTTTCCGTCGAAATCTGTACTAATGAGATGAAAATCGGACGTTGTATTACGGACGACAAAAATTTTATAGCCTGCACATCAGGATTTTGTCAGCCGAAAAGTCGGAGTTGGCTGTCGAAAGCACCATACTAACAATCCGAAAATCGGCAGATCGGTCGTTGGATGAATTTTCCCTACAGATTTTCTTATCGTGTGTACGGGCCTTTAGATTGACATCAGAACACTAATAGAGGCTACATCTTCCAATGGGGACACTAGTTTTGGTGATCCTCTTTTGCCTATGGGACAGGATATAAAAGTAAATCTCTAGAATGGGGAGAATGACAGGTGTAATAACCCTCCCTTACTCTATCTAAAATTAAGAAAAACATGTTTTGCCTTTAGTTACACTTTACGTTTAGATACACTAAGCCCCCGTTCACACTAAGGCGACCTGTGAGGCGACCAGGTCGCCTCACAGGTCGCAGTAGGTCGCCTTCCATAGGGAAGCTGTGGACCCGTTCTAATAGGAGCGACACAAGTCGCTCCGACTTAGAAAAAGGGTCCGGAGCTTCTTTGGGGCGACCAGGAGGCGACCGCCATAGACTTCAATGTTATGAAGTCCGTGGCGGCCGCTCCGAGGTCGCTGCGCGCTGCTCGCACCGCGATCTCGGAGGTCGCCCCTGGAAGTAGCGTCGCGGTAGTGTTAATGGGGTGTTAAAGCTGTAGTATACTCCGCTTTTTAACTTTTATCTGCAGGTAAGCCTATAAAAAGGCTTTCCTGTAGGTAAAATTAATATCTCCTAAACCTGCACGGTTTAGGAGATATTCACCCTGCATGCAGCCGCTGATACCAGCAGAAGTTAGAGTAAGGAACGATGGTTTTATGTTTCTTAAATTAGAGTTTAGTCTTCTGACATCTTTTAAAATACTCTACACAAACTTCCCTTGCTGATTTAGTCACCAATGTCCAGAGATGGCCAGAAAAGGAAAGGGAAATAAGGAGATGGTTATCACAGTTTGTGAATTTCTGTGGGCTGGTTCCAAACCTGTTGCCCTAGACCAGTGTTTCTCAGCCTTTTTTTTGGTCAAGGCACCCTTTAAATTTATAGACAATCTCAAGGCACCCTTTAAAATTATGGACAGTCTCGAATCACCCAATTCTAAAATGAAAAAACAAATAGTTTTATATAATACAGCAACATCCACACACGTACGACACCAAACGTTAAAGGCAATTTTTTTTCTTCCAATGCAAATACACTTTTGCACACTGGTACTGACTAATATTCCAATGATTCTCTTCTCTCTCAATTTCAGTGCAGAGGAAGGCAGAGGTCAAACAAGGTTGCTGTGGAGGCATCAGCCATCCTCCTTATTAAGTGATGACGTCATTGGTTGTTGGGAAGCTAGTGTCTAGTATGTTGTAATGGTACATAATGAAAACCTTCATCCACCTGGTGACTTGTATACAATTTGTGATCAATTTTTAGGAATTTTGCCAAGGTACCCCCTGAAGAAGCTTCAAGGCACCCCAGGGTGCCTGGGCACCCTGTTTGAAAAAGGTTGCCCTAGACACTGGCCCCCAAAACAGCCTTGACTATATTTTTTCTTCTACAATGGTGAAAGCCTAGATTAATAATAGTATTCCATTAATAATGTTATTAATGTCCATTATTAGTCCATTCGAAATGTTATAATGTTAGTTATGGCTTTTTCAAAACACTTTGCAGAAAGGAATTGGTTTGTTGAGCTGTTTCTTCGTGCTTTTTGCACAACTGCTTTTTGCACACCATCCACAGTGGGAAGTAGACCGCAGTAGTGACAATCAGAATCATATGGGTAACTGAAGAAAAATCATTATCCATTTATCGTATTTGTCTTTAATACATATATGTGGCTATTTATCCAGGCTTTCGCCATCTAAAGAATCTTCTTCCTGTCTATAATGGAGTCTATATTCCTTTCCTAGCCTTAAAAAGCACTTTATAATGATAACATAATGACTGTCTGCTTGCCTCACAGAGCACTGCTCCAGATCTCCCTCATCAGTGATTATATCGGATATAACTGTCGCATAGCTCTACCCATGAAGATTTTCAGGAAAGCAGGCCAAGTACGGGGATGGAAAAAAAGTGCAAACACCGAATCCGGCTGCTTTGTTTGGTTCTTTTTTTTCCCAGTACCTTATATTACCTAAATATAGCAAAATAGAGACTTTGACAGGACTATTACTAGTCTAACAAAACAGGTAATCAGCTGAATGATCAAACAGGGAGTAACTGTAAATTGCAATTTACTAAACAAGTTAAAATCAATGATGCAAAACAGGGTCAGGACAGAACAAGAGCATGCATACATTTTAGACTAATATAAAACATACTGTGAAAGCTGCAAAAACATAGACTCTTCACAAAAATATCTCTGTGGAGTAATCAGGGAAACAGGGTAAGTCTCTGTAACAACAGATAGTCAAGCTGACAATCACTACTTAAAAAAAAAAAAAAACAGTTCAGAATTAGACTGCTAGCAATTATCCTTGCTTCCCTCTCATTAAAGTCCAGGGTAACTCTGGTAACACAGGTGAACAGCTGTGGGTATCCAGTATTCAAGGACCAAGGAAAACTTAACCCCTATAGCACTCTGTTAGCAATTGGGGATGAGCTTCCCACTAATACTGGGTTTAGGCTCTGGCCCAACTAAATGCCTGTAGACTGATTATGACAGTGGAGTGCCTCTCACCTGGCTGCAGATCACTTGCCCAACTCCCAATGCCTCAAAAGTTGTGACCACTCTGAGCTGATTAGGGAGGGAAACTGGGAAGCATATCTCCCCTGGCTGTGTCCTGGAACCAGGGAAGTTGTGGAAAATTGAGTGAAAAGGGCCTGCACCTGCATCTGAGAATTGTGAGTAGATTGACAAAAACTCTACACTACCGTAAGGTGAGCATTTTTCCTGTGGTGGTGTCCCCTGGTTATGGTTTTGAACAAGGTTTATTGTCCTTTATACCTAGCAGTTTAGGCTGCCAAGATTTGGAAAAAAGAGCAGTATGGTACATAATGAGAGCCATTTTTAGGATTGGATCAGTAGGTCTGCAAAAGAGGACCCATCTATGAATAGAAGACGGATGCATGATTGAAAGGTCTCCTCATTCATAGATCAAGTTTTATTTATAGAAGCTGTAATATGATCTCTATGAATAGTGGAGCTTTATGAGAGCCTGTAAAAAGTCTCAGTTCTATTATCTCATTCCGCACTGGAAGATTACGGCAGCTGGAGGAGGGTCTATGGTCGGAGGAGGATTTCACCTAAAGGAAGAGGCATCAGCACGAGGGACACATCCTACTGACAGTGATTTATGTCCCTGCTGATTTTTCTGATTTTTTTTTTTTTTTTTTTTGGGGGGGGGGGGGGTTTCAACCCCGCGCTGCACCAGAAAATTATGGTGGTGGGGGTGGGGGAATAATCACAAGCGGAAGATTTTGGCAACCAACTCAACACCTAACATCTTAATTAAGCCATAAGGGTCCATCCACAATGGGCTTACAAAAACTCATATAGGAGCATTTTTGTACACGTGTTTAGGCACGTTTAGCCATGTTTAGATGTGTTTAGCCTGTTTTTTTCAGCCAGAAAACTCAAAAATGCAATCCAGAAGGGTTTTTTTTTCTGCCTGTAAACACACATAGGATGTGCACAGACACATAGGATAACATTAAGCTGCTTCTACAGGCAAAACACAAAATTCCTATAGAAGCAGCATCTATTAAACCTATTGCTTTGTTCTGCATGGATCACCTAAAATAACAAAGGACCTAAATTACAAACATTAAAATTAGCTTAAGGGACATAACTTACCATTAGTATAATATGTCCCTTGTAATAATTCTTCTTGGTTTAGGAGAAATTTTCGCTGTTTCCCCTGACTCAACATGAGGCCTAACACCTAATATTCGCATGTGCCTAGCCAAATGTAATCTTAATACCTTATCCGTGACTCTAAAACTAGCCCACCCTAGCTCCTAAGCTAGGCCTTAACATTAGGCCAAGCCGTTGTTCTCTATACTCCCTGTGTTCTACATCAAGAACAGCCAAGCTGAATCCTCACAGCTACGTGCACCTGTAAATACTGATCTGACCTTACTGTCCTAATGTTAATAAGGTCCAAAAGTGTGAATGTTTGAACATAAAAATTCCCAGCTCCAAGATGCTCCCCCTTACTACCACTTCATACCCAGGTGCTGGGGGTTATATGAGCCATCTCTGCTCACACAACCGGTGCTAAGAAGAAAGACACTGCATACATGAGGGATCACTGGTGTCCACATTTATTAGGAAGGATATCCATAAGCTTGACATTGAGAGTCTTTATCTAGGACTACCCCTCTAACTCGCTTCACCCATAGGGCCAAAGGAAGATTGTATTATTTACAGCAATGTATGTGCAAATCCGTGCTAGGTCATAAATAACAAAAAGAGAAGCAGCTTGCTAAAAAAAACTGTGATACCAGTTCCTAGTACAAAACGGAGCCTTCAGCCTGGGCTGCCACAGCTCCCCTGATACCCGGCGGCTTCCATGTTCCAAATCTTCAGCCTCCTGATTGGCCGGGACGAGAAACCAGAAGTGACATGATGGCAAATTTTGATTCGCTAAAATCAAAAGTGAGCACTGTGCCCCAGGGACAATGTAAAACAAGCTAATTAGAACCTCAGGCTCTAATCACATGCTTGTTAAAAATTGAAAGACCTAATAGACTTCTTTTAGTCCGGCACCCTGCACAGTGCACTGCACACACATAGAGCGATTTATTTAAAAAAAAATGATAATATGACTAACATTTTTAACCTTAAGATATAAAAAAATGTTAGTCATATTATCATTTATTTAAAAATAAATTGTTCTATGATTAGCTTTCCTATTGGACAACACTTTGGGGGGCCCTGTGCCCCTTATGGACTGGCTGCTAATGGACCATAGATAATAATTGTCAGACACCCATGTGGTAAATCTCCAAGATCAGCTTAAACTAGGGAGACAGTCGTCACTCAGCAGTAAATGGTAGTATGGTACCAAAGGATAAAGAAATACACCTCCATCGTGAAGCTCATTTGTAAAAACGTACACAACTTACTGCCAAAACTCTTAGTATTTCAATTGACAAGCGATCCGATAAAGCAGGGATGAAGCAGCCTGTCTCCTGAAGATGTCCCCACTGATGAAACGCGTAGGACATGGCCTTTTGGGCCATCAAGCACGACCTGCCAATCATTGGCGGTGTTCTTTCAATGGGAACCATCAGCCTGCTGCTTCATCCCTGCTTTATTGAATCACTTGTCAGTTGAATTTTTAGCACTTATAGGGCTCTTTTACACGGGCGCTCCTTATGTCCGTATTTCATCCCATTTTTTTGCGGATGAAAAATTGACATAATGCATGTCAATGGGATTGCGGATGTCAGCGGATGACCATCCGCTGACATCCGATTTTCGTCCTTTCAGTTCTGTTTCGTTTTTTGGAACGGGACAGAACCCTATTTTTCTTACGTTTAAAAAACGGAACGGATGCAAAATCCCCATAGACATACATTATGTCCGTATATCATCCGCAAACGTATGGGATGATATGCGGACATACGTGTCCGTGAAAAAAAAAAAAAAAAGTGCCGCAGCAAAATAAAAAATCGGAGCGGCCGTGTGAAAGAGCCCTTAATCTGTAGAACTGCTTTTCTGTTTGTTTATTCTTTACAGCAAGCTTAATTAGAAACACCTGGTAACCCTTCAAAGCACAATATCCCATCCAAGGAGCTGGGATTCAATTTCCTAGAGCTAACAAAGCTCTCATAAAGAGTTGATTGATAAACTAGTGGTGCGATGAAACTCGAAGAGCATGGAAATTCACAACAGGTGTGGAATATAACACTGCATAACTGCTAAAACAGGTCAATAGAGGTAAGACTTTAAAAATAAAGGTTGTTAGTACAGTGTATATCTTGCAACAGGGTATTAGAACCCATTTTTATTTGTTTTTGGTACTACTAGATGTATATCCTAATTCCTTGTGTGTAAGATCCTTTTAAAGGAGGTCCTGCTCTCTTGCTGCTGACAGTAGGGATGGAAGGCGGGGGGGGTTGGGGGCCCAACCTAGGACTAATGTATCCTCTGCTGTGGGCTCTGTGTTCTATCTTGAGAAGATTTGTGTCACAGTTAGGCACCAAACTCTTTGGTCGGCCCTTTTGGGCCTGTGTCACAGAAGGTAGAGGGCCAAGGAAGGAGGGATTTATTGCTCTAAAGGTTGGAAGGCCGAGTTGTGCGCTTTCCTTCAGGGAAATAGGAGGGGAAGAGAAGAGTTTGCCAGAAGAGTAACTGGAGAGGAATTCCACCAGTGTGGGCTGGAAATTGGGACTCTGTCATGCGCTGTGAGTACCCTGTTGGGGAAACATTTACCCCTATTTGGAAGCTAGAGAAGGAAGAAAGTTTTTCGTAACGCCTAAGTAGAGAGACTGAGTAAGCAAATTAGACACCCCTAAAAGTTGAAAAGAGAGTTCAAGACGTAAGTAAGGTAGCAAAAAAGCATCTAAATGCATAGCTGATAGGTTTGGATATTTCTATTCTTTGAAATGCTTCCGATGAAAGGTAAGTGATGAGTATGGTAGAGTGGAGTTGGCACATACTGTATGTGAATGTGGATTCAGTGTAGTGGTGTAGTTCAGTCTGGTTCTGCCAAGCTGATGGCTGTCTATGTTCCCCAGGGATGAAGGTGTGGGAAACGATCCTTGTGCTCGCTAGTGCAGCCATGTGTGGGTTGGGATTGTGGAACCCTGCTCTGGAATACAAGAAGCTTAAGCATGACTAAATTGGAGACCATTGGGTGGTCCTGGGGTTTGGGCTCTGCCAGTGTCTCGAAGAAATGTGAGTCCTGTGTTCAGGATGGTAGTCTCAGACAGTTCTGAACTGAAATATTTAGGTGTGCAGTAACAAAAACAGTTAACTGTTCCTTAGTTAGACTAACCCACAATCTAACTTCATCTAACTTCATGTTCTTTCGACTTCAAATGGGCTTTATGGCTACATTCACACTATTGTGGGTGCGGGAATGCGTGTAAATTGCACATGTTCCCTCAACTGCAGCCAACACATGGGGAAATGCAGTCGTGTAAATGTGCAGAAATGCATGATGCTTTGGCTTCAGTTTCAGAAAAGGGACAGGGGCATTTTCCCTGTGTTTCCTGCAGGTACACCAGCCCATTCAAATGCATGGGCTGCTGTGCTCGCGCAAATATGCAAATGTCCCATGCAGCAGACACACAAATATAAACCTAGACTAAGACATTAGTGGGCCTGTGTATGGTTACAGGAGAATTATCAAACTATAATGGTGTTGGCTACTTGTTTCTTTATTTTCTCCCTTTATCTTACAATCTCTAGGTATTTCTAGGTAAATCCCGCAAAGAACTGTAAGATAGCGATAGAGGATTTATTTGGAGCAGTCATAGAACTTTGTGGATCAGGCAACATGCAACCATCTCCGCTTTCTCCCCTTATTTTTGGTTGGTGGACTTTGCAGTAGAATTGTCAGGTCACCTGTGGCCAGGTGACAACTGCACCCTGTTGGAGGCAGGGGCGCAGCGCAAGGTAGTGAACCCTATAGCAGACTGCTGCGGATGGACCGGAACGTGAACCCAAGATTCCCCAATGCGCGGAGTCTAAGACCCAGCAGGTGTTCACCAGGGCCTCTAGTGGTGAGGATGGACTTTGCTGCAGCTGGACCCAGGTTGCGGCCCCTGGGGTCCCCCAGGTCACGCTCCGTAGGGAGTGAAGGGAAGCAGCCACTCAGGACACACAGAATGGTGAAGGGTAAGCCGAGGTCGGGGTAACAGGCAGACAAGGGTAGTCAAGGGACAGGCCAGAGGTCAGGGTAACAGGCAAACAGGAATAGTCAGAGACAAGCCAAAGTCGGTACACAGAGGAGTAGTTTCAAGCACACGGCAAACAGGAAACAGGAAACTATTACTATTGAACGGCAAAGCAGGCCTGCAGTGCGTTGGATAATATAGACTTCCTGTGATGACCTGGGCGGGGCAGGAACAGGAAGTAGAGGTGATAAAAAGGATCCAGAAATGCAGTCTGACCTCTAATACAGACATGAAGGTACAGGTAAGCTTGCCAATCTCTATTGCAAGTCCATGACAAGAATATTGAAAAGTATAACTATTCTGCTCTGTAGCTATTGTAAAAGCTGGTATATAAATATCACAAAAATATATTAAAGGGTAACTCCACTTTCATTTGAAAAAAATAGCAAATGAAAAAAATAATAATAATATAGCATATACAATTGCGACACAATTCATATTGCAATTGAACAGTATTAAAAATGACCTTTCCTTTTCAATTTTCAACACTGTAATTTTCTGTAAAAAGCAATGCAATATGGCTACCTGGAGGTCTTCTGTACAGAATGTGTACAGAACATCCCCTGAAAATGTAATTTCATGCTTGTGTGATTGGCTCACTGATTTTTCCAGAAGTCAGATTTTTGGCATCTCCTGCAACAAAAATTTCAATAGGAAATCACGTCTAAAAGGATGCAGACCCTGCAATTTTCCTCATTAGAGCCCTGCAGATGCAGCAGCTGATTGGTAATTATAAAAGCACTCCCATTAGACTCACTTTCCCACATGTATACAGACAAACACACAGTGATTTGTTCAGAATATCAAAAGGTAGGAATCTGCAACAAAGTTTGTTAAAATCCTTGCAATGTACACAGATCACAGGGATTTTTTGTTTCTCAACAAAAGTGGAGTTACTCTTTCAGCTAAATATTTATAAACATACAGAGTTTGGGCTGTTTGGGTAAAATGGAACCTTACTTTGCACCTAGCTTAATAAATACAGTGAAATTTCACCTAGCTTAATAAATGCAGTGAAATTTAAATTTGCAAAGACCCCATTACGTGCAAATAAATCTAAACAAAAATACCTTGACCTCAATCATTTACCTTAATATAAATTCACTTTGCTATAGCCTATAATCCTTTAATAAAATAACCCATAGTGTCCATTTAAAAATCCCCTTTAAGTAACTACAATTTGCAGCAGGTGAGCAATCCACTCATAATTATTGAAGGGGATCTCAGGGGATGGAGCCACCATAAAAAAATTGGAACAGGAGGAAAGGTCTGCGAGGTCTGCAGCAATATAGGATTTTAACATTTTAGTGTTCAATAATACTTTAATCTTATTTCAGAAAAAAAAGATTGCTTTCCTAGGTAAAATGAGTTGGACTACACTGGTATGTTTATAAAGCAGTGAATGTGACACCAAACATTCACATCACGTGTATCTTCCTGGTGCACTAGATGCATATATGTTTCTTCAACTGCACTATGCTCAAAGCTCTGTCTTGAAAAACTAGAGTATATGTTTAATATGGGAAATTGACTGGATTGTTGAATTTCATGGCCTTAATCAGGATAAACAGAGATAGACGTATAGATTAAACTAGTGGCAGTCAACTTACTTGATACAAGGGGCCTTAAGTGCAGCTACTGAAATCACCAAAGGGTCACACATAATATATGGTAAATGAAATACTACAAAAGGTTTTCAGAGACGGTAGAAAGGATACAAGAGATGTTCTGGGACTATAGTCATGCTATAAGAGATGGTCAAAGACTGTAGAAATGGTATAAAAGTTGTTGGAGACTGGGAGCTTGCTAGAGACATGTTACTTGAGACTGCTATTAAAGCCCCTTATAAATATATATATAGCTTCCACATTTTTGCTCCCTATAGCCCCCTTAAAAATGACTTGTGCCACATTTAAAATTTCTCTTTAAAATTTTGGCAGAGCCAAAATAAAAGATCACAAGTAAAAAAAAAACATGAGAGAAAAAAGGAATGGACAGCACAGAAAATATAAGATATCGTGAAAGAAATATAACAAATCATTTGACTAAATAGAAGCCCGTAAAAGGGGGAAATTGGACTTTTCCTTGCTCCGATAGCAAGGAAAATATTAGGCAGTATGCAAAAAAATGCAATGTTTATCTAAAAGTACAATATTTTATTGAAACAACATTAAAAATGACCCCTAAGACAGCAGGAACAACATGATACAACATAAAATGATTCACTAAAAAATATAAAAATTTGAGTTGTATATGATACAGATTTGTGATTAGAGCACAAATGTAAGTCACAATCTCAGATGCACAGTGAACATAGCTCTGACGCATTTAGACTTCCTCAGGGGGATGGCATCCTTTCGTAGTTTTACCATATATATATATATATGTATATATATGTATATATATATATATATATATATATATATATATATATATATATATATATCTATATATATATACTGTATTTTCTGGCGTATAAGACTACTTTTGAACCTCAAAATAATCCCCCAAAAATGGGGGGTCGTCTTATACGCCGAGTATAATATCTCCAAGGTAACCTAAGTATAAGTATTACCGGTAGATCATGTAATGGGGGGGGTCGTCTTATACGCCCAGTCGTCTTATACGCCGGAAAATACGGTATATCTCAATACCACAGCAACAGTTGAATTGCAATATCATAATGTGGTTATCACCCAGATGAATACTACATAATACATGAACTTACGGCAGAGATCCTGTAATACCCCTGCCATGATCCTGCCATACCCCTGAGGAAGTCTTAAATACAGTCAAAATGAGTTGGTGCTATGTTCATTGTGCATCTGAGATTATCACTTGTGCCCTAGTCACACATCTATATCATAGACAATTCGAGTTTTTATATTTTGCATTGAATCATTTTATGTTGAACCACATTGTCCCTGCTGTACTTCTGTGCATGCGTGCCGCCGGTGACCCCCTCCCTCTGTGATTGGACACAGGGGGAGCCAATCAGCGGGTCCAGCAGACCCGATGTCTGCTGGAACATGCCGATCATTCCTGACAGAGGCAGAATGGCGGTCTGCCTATGTACACAAGGCAGATCACTGTTCTGTTAGTAGGGAAAACAGAGATCCTGTGTTTCTTAGCAGGAGCCCGGATCTCTGTCTTCCCCAAGTCAAAGCACATCCTCCAAAGTTAGCAAGCACCTCCTAGGGACACATTTAACCCCTTTATCTCCCGATGTTAACCCCTTCCCTGCCAATGTCATTAGTACAGTGACAGTGCATATTTTGTTGCACTGATCACTGTATTGGTGTCACTGGTCCCCCAAAAAAGTATAAAGCGATTTGTCCGCCGCAATGTCACAGTCCGGCTATAAGTGGCTGATCACTGCCATTACTATTAAAAAAACAAATAAATAAAAATGTCATATGCACAACCCAATCAATATACGCTTATTTATTTACCAAAAACATGATGAAGAAATTAGATTTTTTAAATTTTTTATTGGATTTGTTTTATAGCAGAAAGTAAAAATTATATATTTTTTTTTTTCAAAATTGTCGGTCTTAGCGCAAAAAATAAAACCACAGAGGTGATCAAATTACCACCAAAAGACAGCTTTATTTGTGGGAAAAAAGGACATCAATTTTATTTGGGTACATCGTCGCATCACCGCGCAATTGTCAGTTAAAGTAATGCAGTTAAAGTAATACAGTGCCATATTGCAAAAAATGGCCTGGTCATGAAGTGGGGGGGGGGGGGGGTAGGGGGGTGAACCTTCCAGAGTAGAAGTGGTTTATGTTGTTTCAATAAAATACTGTACTTTTAGATCAACATTGCATGTGTTTGTGTTTATTTTTTATTTTTTAATTTGGGCTGTACTTACTGCTTATTATTTTCCTTGCTATCAGAAAGTCCCCCCCCCCCACCCCGTTTCTTTCCCCTTTGTGGTCTTCTATTTAGTATTGAAGGGATTGATACCTCTTTATATTGGGGCTTAGGAACATGTAATTTATATAGTTAAATCATTTACCTACAATAAGCCTTTCTGAAGGATAGATTTATTCACTGGTCCAAGAAAGCACATACATAAAGGAAACACAGACCACTGTCTGCAGGGATCCTGGGGGCCATTCAACATGTGCCAACAGTGACATGTGGATCCCATTGGTTGGGCAACAGGGGCATAGACAGACGGAAGGTAGATAGATAGATAGATAGATAGATAGATAGATAGATAGATAGATAGATAGATAGATAGATAGATAGATAGATAGATAGATAGATAGATAGATAGATAGATAGATAGATAGATAGATAGATAGATAGATAGATAGATAGATAGATAGATAGATAGATAGATAGATAGATAGATAGAAAGAATGATGAGACAGATAGATAGCTGTACTTGTCAGTGTCTGTCAAACAGCGATAGAAAAGAAAAACAGGGAAAATTGCCACAAATCACTTGGCCCATTTCAGCTTCTGATTCCCCATCTGCTTTACTCTTCAGACTGAATTTGATCCACAGCATTAATTTATATAGGAGGAAACCGCCTACATATTTCAATTATTTCTTAATCCCCTCTCTGCTGCCTGTAGAGGAAAGCTGTTTCTGCTTCACACTCTGTTCCCACTAAGTCCCACTTCTTTTATATTGTACTCAGGAGTCATTATTCCGTGACACAGAGAGGAAATAGCGCACAGTACCACAAACATTTCCACCATTTATTTAATCATGCATCTGCTAATTTAAGATATACTGTAGGAGACAACAGCAAATGTATATGTTGAAAAAAACAGTTGAAGAAAAAAAAAAAAAAGATTTCCGTTACAATGGTCAGTACCTGCCTTTAACATTTTTCTTTTTTTCCCCCCAGAGCAGCTCAATTTTGATTCTACCTGCAAGAATTATCTTAAAGACTTAGACTCCCATTCTCTAAGGCTCATTTATAGTTCTAGGGTGTTTCAATTCTGCCTCATAAAACATCTATGAACTCTGCCTGATCTTCAGTGTCTACATAGTTTTCACAGCCAACGCTAGTGCAGAACCTGGCAACAACTAGAGCTGCAGACACTACAGACTGTGTAAGAATTGGGTGGGGAGTGAATATCTGTCTACAGCAGGGATGGCGAACCTTGGCACCCCAGATGTTTTGGAACTCCATTTTCCATGAGGCTCAACTACACTGCAGAGTACATGAGCATCATGGGAAATGTAGTTCCAAAACATCTGGGGTGCCAAGGTTCGCCATCACTGGTCTACAGCATTCTGGCACCCTCCCCTGGGAATTAGGAAATCTACAGTTTATGCCAGGTCTAGCAGGGAAGAAAGGTAATGGGGGAAGGGGAGAAAAAAAAGGGGTGGGGGAGGGGGAAGGAAGGAAAATCCCGGCAGACACTGGAAATGGGGAAGGTAAGTGTGCCCAAAATATCAGACAAAATGGCTAAAAGATGTATGGATTTATACAAAAGAATAAAATGACAGTTCTATGTAACATGTCACAAACATTGCAGGTATTGCATAACATCATGCAGTTGGGTGGATCGTCGCATTTTGCTCATATAATGAGCTTCTTCAGGATCCAGATGTATCTAAGCCTTCACAGTATAAGCCCTAAGCAGAGTCAGATCAAAAAATATCTTGAAAAAGTAAAGAGGGTCTTGAATCATAGGGCAAATCTGGCTGTTAGACATGGACATAAAGAGTAGGAATGGAACCCCCAAAAAACACACAAATCTGTCTATTCCTAATGAAAGGTACAAATAGGGAGAACAAAACCCCCTAGACACAATATTCTAATCCAAGTCAAACGAGGACATAAATGCCCATATCCAACATAGAGACACACTCTGGTGATGGAAACTGAGCTTCGTATGCACAGCTCAGCTTACAGCATTGAGCCAGTCTCTGAGTGCCGAGATGATAGCCTCCTGCGCCTGATTGGGAGATAGTGAAGTGGGCTCCTGATCCTGTGATCATAGTGGCAGCCAATCACAGCAATCACATAACAGGGAAGTCCATGTAAGGAGTTTAAAAAACAGTGCAATGCTTTCTTAGAATGGCGGTAGGCAGTTTTTGACAAGTCCTTTATTTACAAAACAAAAATAAAAAACATTGTTCCTCCACGTAGATCCATCATCAATCACGATGCCTGCCGCCACCACCGACCCGAAAAAAATAAAAAAAAATATGGTTCACTCCCGCTGAAGGCTTCCGCCATCTGCCAGCTCCACCGTCTGACAGTTTTTAAATAACTAAGGGGCGGGGCTGACATCACTGGGTGGCCCTGCCCCCTTGTGACATTGTCGTCAGGGGCAGGCTTGGCAGATTATGTCACAAGGGGTGGGACCACCGAGTGATTTCAGAAGTTGACCCTACCCCTTAGTTATTTAAAGCGTAACTCCACTTTTGTTGAGAAAAAAACATTCCGCTCTGGGTGATCACTGTACATTACAAGGATTTTAATAAACCTTGTTGTAGATTCCTACCTTTTGTTATTCTGAAGAAATTCCTGTTTGTTGCTCTGTGCCTCTGTGCTGAGTGGGTCAAATGGGAGTGGTTTCATAATTATATATCAGCTGTGGCAGCTGCAGGGCTCTAATAAGGAAAGCTACTGGGCCTGCATCCCTTTAGATATGTTCCTATTGGGAGTATCTCACCAAAAAGGAAATTTTTGTTGCAGGGGATGCCAGAAATCTGACTTGAATCTTAGGCAGACTTCTGGGAAAATTGGTGAGCCAATCACACAAGCAGGAAATGATGTTTCCGGGGGGTGTGGTCAGTACACATTCTGTGTACAGAACAGTTCCAGGTAGCCATATTGCATTGCATTTTCAGAAAATTACAATTGTAGATTGAAAAGGTAAGGTAATTTTTAATAACATTCAATCACAATATGATTTGTGTCGCAATTGTATACGCTATATTGTTTTTTCTTTATTTGCTATTTTTTTTGTGGAGTTACCCTTTAAGAACTGTTAAATAGCAGAGCTAGCAGCCAGCGGCAGACTTTGGATCTATATCGGAAGACATTGTTTTTTTTTTATTTTTATTTTTTTTAAAAAAAGGACTGCCTACTGTCATTTTGTACACTACACCATTTTTTGGTGAATGAGTAGGGCTACCATGGGGGAGTGGGATATAGAGGGCTTCCATATTGCGACAAGCCCCCCCGCCTGCAGACCCCCACAACCACCGGCCAGGATTGTGGGGAAGAGGCCCTTCAGCTCCAAAGCACCCCCCATGTTGAAGGCATGTGGCCTGGTATAGTTCAGATCGGGGGGGGGGCACTAGCTCGTCCCCTCCCTTTCTTAACCTGCTGGGCTGCATGCTCGGATAAGGGTCTGGTATGGATTTTGGGGGAACTCAATGCCATTTTTCTAAATATTTTGGCGTGGGGCTCCCCTCAAAATTCATATCAGACCCCAAGGGTCTTTTTTTACATTCAGCTGTCAGAGTGGAACCCCGCTGACAGCTGATGACTTATCGTTTGTTAAGGATACAGCGGCTACCCACTCCTTAACAACCGGCTATTCACAGTTTGTTATGAAGAAGAAAAAGAAAAACCGTATGTAAAAATGCACCAAAAACACAACACTTGCGTTTTCCGTGTAGGTCCATTGAAGTCTAGTACACGCAAAACACAATTTGCTGCAGGAAAAAACTCCCTGACCATTTCCAAAAACGCAGCGGCTGAAAAACACATAGATGTGAAGGTGTACTATAGGAAAAAGTAGACTGTCGTGTGTTTCTGCAAACTGCAAAATGCACTAACAAACGCATAGTTGTGAACCTAGCCTAAGTTTTCTTTTTCAGGCTTCTTTTCTTTTTATTTTCACCTGGTGATCCTGTCAGTAACTGACTTCCAGTCCTATAGTGACATTGTTCACCCACTCTACTGTATCAATAAAGGAACAGCGTTGTCATCCTAGGACCAGGGCCGGTGCTAGACTATTTTACGCCCTAGGCAAGACCAACTACTTGCGCCCGCCCCCAAAAAAATAAAAAGGGAAGGGGTTAAAAACTCCTCTATGTCATACCCAGTGACCCTGATCTGATGGCTCCTCTATGTTATGCTGTCATACCCAGTGACCCCCATATTCCTCCATGTCACACCTGGGGACCCTAATGTCCCTCTATGCCACACCAAGGGACCCGATGATCCTCTATTTCACACCAGGGGCACCTGATGTTCCTCCCTGTCATACCCAGAGACCCTGATGTTTTTCCATGTCACACCTGGGGACCCTGATGTTCCTCCATGTCACACCTGGGGACCTCAGTCCCCTATGGCACACCCAAGGATCCCAATTCCTTATTGCACACCTGGTGACCCCGAAACCCTGTTACACCCGGTGACCCCTATCCCCCATGGCACACGTGGTGACCCTGATTCCCTTTCACACCTGGGAACCTCCATGTTACACCCAGGGACCCTGATCCCCTGTTCTGGGGACACTCACTGGGCGGTATGAAGAGAGTGGCCCGCACTCTGCCCTCCTTCACCGTGATCCTGCTGATTCCTTCTCCTAGGATGCTCCTCTTCTGGAACACAGTGCTCACCACAGCTCCAACCGTCTCCTGGTGAAGGGAGAAGCAGCAGTCCGAGAACTCCGCACGTCCCTAATCCCAAACCTCCTCAGACCATTCCGGTGCCTCAACGTTTCTGCTCCAGTAAAGGTGCCACCATCCAGTGCCAAGCTTGGGGTCAGGTTCAGCTCTCCTCCGCTCCCTGCTTAATACCGACCCAGGGAAATGAATGGTTGCCCACCAGCTCAGTGCAGAAAGTCATTTCCTGCCCAGGGTTTACACCATTCAGCTCCAGCCAAAGAGGATCATCATGCAGGCAGCACTCCTGTGGGCTCCCTTCCTGCCTCTTGGGCCCCCCCCCCCCAACAGTGGTGGAAAGCCAGGGCCTGGTAGTTCAGTCACTGCCCCAGACACCTGGCATCTCCCTCTGTCCATTCTTCCTCCCCCACTGCCGCCCCCTCCCCTCAGCTCACAAGGATCATTCATGATGGACAGAGAGTGCCAACTCATGGCTGCGCCCCTAGGTTGCAATGTGTCCTAGGCGGCTGCCTAGTTTGCCTAGTGGAAGCACCGGCCCTGCCTAGGACGAAACTACAGAATGGGTATGGTGGTCTGTAATCCACAGAAATAAATGTAAACAGTGCAACTGATGACAGTGCAGCACAGACAGAGAGTACAGGAAGTTATCAGCTGAGATGATTCCAGACAGTATTTTTTTGACCTTATCAAACAGATATAACAAAATGCTTTTAATGGTTTACTTAACCGATCAAAAGGAAGCAAATACAAGAAATTAACTGTTAGGATTTACATACACTTTAACAAGGCCATGGAGTGGTCTGACTTTAGGCCTAGGCCAGGATATGACCTTTTTTTTTTTTTTTAAAGCCAGGCCTTGGAGTGGTCTTACTTGACTAAGGCAGCCCAGATGTAAGCCTCAAACTCATCTTAACCTCTAACCAACCCAATCCCCCTTTACCCCAACTCTGTAGAAAAAATGCCAAAACACAATCTTTGGAGTAAAATTTGGCCAAAACGGCCATTTCTTAAAACCAAACAAAATATAACAAACATTCCTTAAAACAGGAACAAAAAATAATAATATAATAACAAGAAACATGAAGTTTGCCGATATTTGTATCAATTATCAACTTTGTATCTGCTTAACTACTTAAACGGTCCCCAGCCGCACCACACCGGCTCGGGGACGACCTCAACATTCTGCAGATACCTCACAATTTTAACCTACCAGTTAAACCACCATTAACTGGCATTCCACCGGTGACTCCATACCTTAAATGGGCCCCTAAACTGATAAGCACAGCAGATTTTTTAACGCCTCCATAGACCTCAACCGTCAAAGTATGAAGACCCCATACAGAAGCATAAATCCAATAGATGGGCGGGTTGGAACATTCCTCCCCACGTGCTTCACGGAATGCTGAGAAGATGTGCTGCCCTCACCAAGACCACCCCATCAGTCCCTCCCACAGGCTAAACAAAAACCCCTAATTGGGTAGAAGACTGACTGAACTTATCCTGGACTTACTTAACCCTATCTCTTCTGCTTACACTGCCTACCTAGACATGCAAGCCATTTGCTTATTTTCATTTTTTTGCTTCAGGCTGTACTTTAGGCCTAGGCCTGGATGCAGTGGTGGCCTGTGTATAGGGGGCGCAGGGGACCCCCCCCCCCCCACCAAAAAAAAGAAAAGAAAAAAAGATTTAAAAAAAGAAAATTCAATTTTTAGCCCACTAGGTGCGCCGGACTTAGTGGTGGCTATGGGGGGGGGGGGGTGGGGTTTTTCACCCCACCTGTGGCGGGCAGAGGCGCCGATTGGCGGCATTCTGGGGGACATCGGGGCGCAGGGCAATGCGCCCCGACACTCCCCACTTTTGTGATGTCCTGGCTGTGATTGGTCCAGACTCCAGCCTGGACCAATCATCATTCAGGACATCCTGACCCTGCTGACTTCGTTGGGGGCGGTCCCGGTGCGTGCGCCAGTCACTCACCGTCGCCGCCCGATCTTCTTCCCACTGGACCGGTGTGGTTTGCCTGCCTGCCACCGTCACAAGAGGACTCGAGGAGAGGAGCAACGCGCCGTGGACGTCACCTTTCCGCCAGACCGGTTCCCGCCGCCAGAAGAGGACTCGAGGAGAGGAGCAGAGCACCGTGAATGTCTCGCAGGCAGCCCAGGAGAGCAGGTAAGTGACTTAACTCTCTGCTTTATTAGTAAGCAGCAGAAAGGATTTAGCTGGGTTTTATTGATGACATTTTTTTCTCGCCATGTTCCATTAACCCTGTGCTGTCGTCGTCGTCCCCCCCCCCCTCAGAGCCCCTGTGCACTTGTCTATGGTGGAGATGAATGGGGTCCGATTAGAGCACAGTATCCTGGGTGGTGAATTATTTAGGGCAGGAAGCACAGTGGTGTCACACTGGGCAGATTGAGCAGGACTCCGGGAGGCCGGTGTCAGTGTGAGCCTCCATCAGAACTCAGCCTCCTGACATTTCCATCTCATCTCTTTTACGGCCAAATATAAAAGCGGACTGTACACAGCACTAAATGCTGCACCAAGCTTAATAAAACCCAGGCTCGGTCCTGGCAGGGGGCTGACAGCTGGATGACACAGTGCCCCATGCCCAGTTAAGGTATGTACGCACTGGGACAGAGTGCCCCTTCCTCTGGATGACCCATGCCCAGTTAAGGTAGGTACTCACTAGGACAAAGTGTCCCTTCCCCTGGATGACTCATGCCCAGTTAAGGTAGGTACTCACTGGGACAAACTGTCCCTTCCCCTGGATGACCCATGCCCAGTTAAAGTACTCACTAAGACAAAGTCCCAGTTAAGTAAGCTAATTACTAAGACAAAGTGCCCCTTCCCCTGGTTGCCCCCTAGTCAGTTAAGACAGGGTCTCACTGGGATATAATGCCCCCTCCCCTCGGTGCCCCATGTCCAGCTTAGGTAAGTACTCACTAAGACAAGCTCCAGTTAAGGTAAGCTACTTACTGATACAAAGTGCTCCCTCCTCTAGGTGCCCTATCATAGTGATTGAAGCCGCTGCAGTGCGATGACATGACCTGTGACTGTGACATGACCTGTGACTGTGACATGACCTGTCACATGCCTGTGCCATGACCTGTGCCATGCCCTTACCATGACCTGTGACATGCCTATACCATGACCTGTGCCATGCCCTTACCATGACCTGTGCCATGCCCTTACCATGACCTGTGCCATGCCTATACCATGACCTGTGCCATGCCTGTGTCAAGACCTGTGCCATGACCTGTGACATGCCTGTACCATGACCTGTGCCATGACCTGTGCCATTCCCTTACCATGACCTGTGACATGCCTATACCCTCACCTGTGACATGCATGTACCATGACCTGTGATATGCCCTTACCATGACCTGTGACATGCCTATACCATCACCTGTGACATGCATGTACCATGACCTGTGACATGCCCTTACCATCACCTGTGACATGCCCTTACCATGACCTGTGACATGCCTATACTATCACCTGTGCCATGCCTGTGCCATGACCTGTGCCATGCCCTTACCATGACCTGTGACATGCCCTTACCATGACCTGTACCATGCCCTTACCATGACCTGTGCCATGCCCTTACCATGGCCTGTGCCATACCCTTACCATGACCTGTGACATTCCTGTACCATGACCTTTGCAATGCCTGTGCCATGACCTGTGTCATGACCTGTGCCATGACCTGTATCATGACCTGTGCCATGACCTGTATCATGACCTGTGCCATGCCTGTACCATGACCTGTGCCATGCCTATACCATCATCTGTGCCATGCCTGTACCATGACTTGTACCATGCCCTTACCATGACCTGTGGCATGCCTGTACCATTACCTGTGCCATGCCTATACTATCACCTGTGCCATGCCTATACCATCATCTGTGCCATGCCTGTACCATCACCTGTGCCATGCCTGTACCATGACCCCAAAGTCACGCAATTTTTTACCGCCTTTTTTGCCGCAAAGCAATACCTATTACATTTTTCTTTTTGCGCCCCCCCAAAAAAATGTTGAGCACCAGCCGCCACTGCCTGGATGTGACCATTTTTTTTAAAGCCAGGCCTGGTTACAGTCTGACTGCTTGCTACAGATAACACAGATATGAGCAGACTTTCCTCTAATTCATAAATTAGCCTTCCAGTGCTTTCTACAAAGTCCTCACCCTTGTACAGAGAGGACTGTTACAATCCCTTTGCATTCATTTTACACTGAAAGGGTTAGGAATGCTGATCACACCAGTCACCCCATTAATCCACAAGCTCCGCATACATTAGAAAACACTTCCCAAAGGCCTGAAGGCAACAAAGCAGAAAAAAAGAAGAGCGAAAGGAAAAAAAAAAAATCCAACACAGCTGACAACTCCGGGAAGGAAAACAAGATTTGAAATTGTAATTCAGCAGTCGTTTGCTTCAGAATGAAGCCAACATAAATCCAGGATGCCGGGAATCTCATGGTTTTGTGTTGCCCTAAGGGACGGGGTGATGTCACACCGTGTCAGCAACTAAGGGAATGAAGAAGACAACAAAGTAACCAGTGTTTCCAAACCAGTCAGGGATGCTGGGAATCAGCGCAGCTAGCAGCTGTACGGCCATGATAAAACAAATCTCAGGATAATGTACACAATATCAGGTTATGTGAATAAACGGGTTCTAGTTATGTGAGCTACAATAATCCTCATGCATACTATCATTTATAATACATCTCTCCAAAAAATGAAGCCACCAACTGTTGCTTGCGTTCACTGAGCACACGGTTTAATGGGGTTGATTTTCTAAAACTGGAGAGTGCAAAATCTGGTGCAGCTCTGCATAGAAACCAATAAGCTTCCAGGTTTTATTATCAAAGCTTATCTAAACAAGCTGAAGATAGAAGCTGATTGGCTACCATGCACAGGTGCACCAGATTTTGCATTCTCCAGTTTTAGTAAATCAACCCCAATGGCAATAATCACTGGTGGACATAGTCAGCAAAGGATCCCTGTGTGAGAACCATTTTACCATGTAGTATGGTTTTAAAGTATAACTAAAGGCAAAACTTTTTTTACAGGTTTGGATAGAGTGGAGAGGGATTCAAATATCTGCCACGTTTTGATTGCCAAGTCTATGTCCCTATTAAGGAGATTCATCCTCTCTATTTGTCCTGTTTACCGTTAGCATTAAAAGTGAAAGTAAAAGAAAATCCCAAATTTTGATTTGTCCCCGGAAATGTAATAGAGGGGAAATGTTCCAATGGGGACACTAGTTCTGGTGACCTGTGGTCTCCAAGGAATTCCCTTAATTGCTTAAATGCCCCCCCTTGGAATCTAAACTACCCCTTTTAAGTGGTTGTTAAGCCACTTTATACCATCCTGTCTGTTCTGTTTAATAATCATGTGTGCCTGTGTGTCTGTGTTTTAAAAAAATAAGCTGTTCTTTACCAGTTTTCAGAGGGCCGAGCGCCGCTCACGTGACCTGTCGGCTCTCTCCTCTCTCCAGCTGACAGCTGCCTGCAGCGGGTGGGGCCGAGGATTCCTCACTTATGTCAGTTGGGAGGAGAGGAGGAGGGGAAGAGGAGAGGAGGAGGGAGGTGGCAGGTCACGTGAGCGGCGAGTGGCACTCTATACTTGTAAAGAATGGCTTATTTTTTTATAAAAAACAGACACAGGGGCACACAGGATTATTAAACAGACTGTAGACAGGATATGAAACTTTAAATGAAACTACAGCAGCAGGAGAGGGGGGATGGGCACTGACAAATGAGCAGACAGGCAGGGAGGGAGGGGGGGGGGGGAGAGAGGACAGAGGATGACAGGAGGGCTGCAGATGATGGAGGCACGTAAACTGACCACGGTGTCAGGGCTCAGCAGCCATGGTATACCGTGGACAGTTTACAGAGGGGAGGACATAGCCAGGCAGGATCAGCCAGGTATTTTAGGTGATAGAAGGGGCCAAATTACACAGCAAAGCACTGTGCTGTATAACATGCTTTAAGGGAATATACTCAAAATAAGTATAATAACTAAGCCCCTCCCCTTCATGACATTGTTGAAAAGGGGCGGAGCATGGGTGACCTTAAAATTATGCCCCCCGCTGAAAAAAATTCTGCGGACGCCCATGAGAGAGCACTATGTTTTTTCCTTTTCTCTTCTTGTATTGCATTACTGGGTGTATCCCTAAGCTGGCTACTTTCAAGCAGTAAGTTCAATACTCCATTAAAGCTCACCCCGGCTGTTAAATGGACCCTGCCTTTTTGACCTTTATAATTTGCACCTTAATTTCCATTTATTCATGTTACGAATGGTCAGTACTGAAAAAAGTTGGTTAAATGGACTCTACTTGCTTTCTTATTATTTTTGCACTTGTTATTATTTGTAGTGGATTCAGGAATTGGTTTATTGTATATATTATGTTTTAGAATACGTTGAGTTCCTGTTTGTGAGCACATGTATAAAGTAGGGGACACTCTTTTTTATGTGAAGAAGAAATTAACTTGGTATCAGCCTCTTGCAATCCTCTATATAGCAGCCTGGCAGAATGAGGGGCAGGACTGGGAGCCAATCAGGTGAATTGCATAAAAAGGTGTTGACAAGACTGCTTGATCACTGCCAATGGAGCAGGATAGGAGTAGAGAGAGTATAACAGTGTATTTTTATTTATCCACTTAAGGACCGCCTGCCACAGATTTACTGCGGCAGGCTGGCCCTCCTGCACAAACCGGCGTAGCTCTACGTCAGTTGCGCACCTGCGGTTAGGGGGCGAGCGCGCACCACCAGCGGCGTGCTCCCACCCCCACTCAGCAGTGGGGACTCCGATGCACGGGGCCGGCGACTCCATTTGCTGACAGGCACCCACTGAGAGAGAAGAACGGTCAGCTGTTGTAAACACAGCTGACTGTTCTTCTCTCTGGAATGATCACAGAGCGCCTGTGATAATTCTATATAGGATCACAGGTCTCTGTGATCATTTCAAAAGCCCAACCCTGATACAGTTAGAAACACTCCCCTAGGCTTACATTAACCCTTTGATCACTCACTGTGTTAACCCCTTCCCTGCCAGTGTCTTTTTAACAGTAACTGCATATTTTTAGCCCTGATTACTGTAGTAATGTCACTGGTCCCCCCAAAAATGTCAGTTAGGGGTCTGATCTGTGCTCCGCAATGTCGCAGTCCCTATAAAAATCTCAGCTCGTCCCCATTACTGGTAAAAAACAAAAAACCATAAAAATGACATAAATCTTTCCCGTAGTAAGTAAACGCGATAACTTTTGAGCAAAACAATCAAAATACCCTTATTGCGATTTTTTTTTTTTTTTTTTTTTACCCAAAACATGTAGCAGAAAACAAATTGGCCTAAAATGTTAAAACATTTTTATTTTTTTTTTACTGGCTGGGAATGTATTATTTTTTTTTAATGTATTATATTAGAATGTGAAAAATATTGTTTTTTTTCCAGAATTGTCGCTCTTTATTTGTTTATAGCGCAAAAAATAAAAATTGCAGAGGTGATCAAATACCACCAAAAGAAAGCTCTATTTGTGGGAAAAAAAGGACATCAATTTTATTTAGGTACAGTGTCGCACAACCGCGCAATTGTCAGTTAAAAATAACACAGTGCCGAATCGCAAAAAATTGCCTGGTCATTAAGGGGGCAAATCCTTCCGGCCCAGAACTGGTTATAATTTATAACAGCAAGGCCAGCCATAGACTAAGCGATTTTATTTCCTGCAACCACGAGTTGCAGGAAAGAAAATCCCTCGATTCCCTCATCGATACAATCAGTGTTGATGGGGAAAGCCATTGTATTCCCCCCACCAGGATAACACAGTAATTATTGCTAGTAGCTATAACAGCCACTTGCAATAATTGCATGTAAAATCCAGCAGGCTGGTTGCACCCAAGCTTATCAATCGATCAACTCAAGTACATTTAGCCTGCCATTCATGGTTCGAACCTCAGCCGGTTCCTGCTGAACTGGCTGAGATTTTGAAGCGTCTATGGCCGGCTTAATAGAGAAAATGCCATAATCTATCTAGCTGTGTTCACTAATGCTGCTAATTCAAAATAACCGCTATTGTGGGGCTGATGTCAAAATGAATCCTAGACAGGGCCACTGAAAAAAAAAAAACAATGAGCTCATAATAGGAGTTATTCTCAGCAACAACCAGTCAAGTTTTACCTTTTAATATATGGAAATATTATTCTATCCAGCAAAAACTGCAGTTGTGATATATACATGTGTGTTGTGGAGCGCTGCAGTGCCAGCTACTGTATTAATGCATTGAGATAACATTTAAAATTAATCGCACCACAAACGGGGTGTAAGCATTGCTGTGGATTGCGATAAATCATTGTAAAACATGGCATTTTACTGTGTGTTACGGCAGCACATAAGTGTGAACGTGCCCTTAAAAGTAACATTTTTGTGCAGCTATATGTGCATGTGCATTCATTTGTCAGTTTTGTCATTTAATATCTTTAGATTCAGTCTTTTAAGGTTTTATACAATTCTCTGGTGGCAAGAATAAGAACAGATTCTGAACAATATATTCTGCCCTTCCCCAGCCACACTTGGCCATATGAAACACAAAGAATTATGTCAGCACCTATTGCAGTGACACGAAAGAAGGATGTCTCTCCCCCTGTTCAGTTTGCTTTACTGGGATGCTCACGTTATACAGTGATTAAATGCAATATATCCGCACATTAAAGCATTCCCTCTGGCGTCTGTCATGTAGCGCTCATTCATATGACGAATGTTAAGATCAATCGAATTCATAGAAAACATTCACCATAATCAATAATTCAGCAATTTTCTCAGTTTTCAAGAAACCCTATTCTGGCCAAACAACAGAATGCCAATGTTGCTGCCTCTTACAGAACAGAAATAGACCTTTTGAGTATAGCAAGAAGCACTGTGCAAAGTTTACCAGTTCAAATCAACCAATCAGAAATCATCTTTCATTAATCCAATAATGGCTGCACGCTCAATGTTGTCGACAGTCGTATTTGACTGCTATTTAATTGTCTGTAGTTTAACGATTAACATAAGATACAAATATTAAAATATTGTTGCATATTCTGCACACTTTAAAACGCTATCAGAAATGTTCAGAAATTTGCTGACCTGCCAAAAAAAGTGAATGAGATTGATTGAAGATCAGGCTCAAAATGTATTTTTTTTTCTTTCTTAAGTACAGGCATACCCGCTTTAAGTACACTCACTTTACGTACACTCGCGAGTAAGTACACAGCTTGTTCAGCTTGGCATGACACTACTCCTGGTTTTTAACATTGGCGTCTATAGGAAATCTTGGTCAGCTTGACATGGCACTGCTCCCAAACCATAAGTGACAGGGATACCAAACTTAGGGAGCACTGAGAGGGGACCCAGGACTACATCATATCCTTTTTGTGGCCGGCCAGCTTGCCTAGGTAATCTACCATGTCATAGTCCTGGATCCCCTTAACATGCTCCCCAAACTTGGTGTCCTTATCACATGGTTTGGGAGCAATGCCATGTCAAGCTGACCAAGATTTCCTATGGAGCTGGTGTATTTTCATGCATTGAGAAATTAAAAAAGGTATTGCTTCACTTTAAGTACATTTTCATTTTACATACATGCTCTGGTCCCATTGTGTACTTAAAAGTGGGGTATGTCTGTATGTTTATTGAGATTTGCATATAAAGGTACAAAAGTACAAACAAGTATTGAGATTATATATGAAGAGGAAGGCTTTAATTGCAGCTATAACAAATAAAATAACACTGTGATCAAGAGGCCAAAATGTAGTTTTAATTAAACTGTATCCTATTGGAGAGATGATCCCTTCCCTGGAGAGAGAGAGCTGGGTCGATTGTTTGGAGGGTGGTCCTCAACTGGTGATTTCATCTGGGGAAAATTAATCCAAGTCAAGTTTTTGCATAGGGTGTACTACACCCCTGTGAGGCTCCAAAATATGTACCCGTTATGTGATCCAAAGTGTCCTTGGTGTAGTGCTCATCCAGGGTCCCACCTGCGCATGTTTTAGGACTGTTTGAGTATTGCAAAATTCTGGTCGGATGTTTTTGAACTAATTAACCTTAGATTTCAAATGTCCCTTTCAGCTTCCCCGGAGTTGGCCCTTCTGGGGATTCATGAGGATGGGCAGTGTTCTCATCATACCAAATTTCTAATTTCCTATCATTTAAATATGCAAAAAAAGTTTCTTCTTAAGTGGACCTCTTCAACCCCCCCCCCCCCCCCCCCCCGTGGTGTCCTCCTGGGAACTCCAGGAAAGCAATGGTGAATGCTGCCTTGCCTGTGTACTTCTATCAATCAAGGCTGTCCCTGGAAATATGATAAAGTTTAGTCTCCTTGGACTTCGGGCTAAGATACATTTAACTATTCCTATCTTTCCCCCTAGCCCCTTTCTCCCTCTTCTCCCTTTTTTTACCCTCATTCCTTCCCATTCTCTCCCCTCTCCCCTATTTTTCCTTTGTTTCTCTCTTCTTGCCTACCTCAACTGTCACTTTTGTCACTAGTGCTGAGACTCATGGTCTGTTATGTGCTAAACATTTCATGGCATTGTATGGTTGGGTCTCATTGTCTTGTTACTTGTCTGTTATGTATGACACTGTATCCTATTTATGAGACTATCTCTCCTGTATTGTTTTGTTTCTCAATAAAGCACTCCCGAAAAAAAAAAAAAAACTGTATCATATAGTTATATACACTATAAGGCCGAACTTGTGGGCACCTGACCATAACATCTACATATATGGCCAAAAGTATGTGGACATCCCTCCAAATGATAAGTTTATGTGTTTTCAGGGAAAAGTTCTGTTAACACTACAGCATACAAACACATTTAAGACAATTGTGCACTTCCAGCCCTGTGACAATAGTTTAGTATCTGTTCTAGCATGACTGTGTCCCTGTGCACAAATCCAGCTTTAAAAAAGACATTTTTGGATGAGTTTGGTGTGGAACTCGAGTGACCTGACCTCAACTCAGGCCAACTTTGAGCTGAATTGGACAACTTTGAACAACTTTGAGATGAATTGGATCGCCAGTTGCAGGATGGATCTTTTTGTTCAATTTCAGTACTTGGCCTCCTGCTATTTTGGTTGATTAGATACAAATTCCCACAGTTAAACTGAAAAATCCTATGGAAAGCCTTCCCAGGAAAGTGAGGGCAGAATTAACCACAAAGAGGGCTGGTATATCCAAAGTTTTGGAATGAAGTGTCCAACAGCTCATTTAGCAATGCGATGGCCTAGTGTCTATAAAAGTTTGACCATATAGCGCAGGGATAGATAAACTGTGGTCCTCCAGCTGTTGCAAAACTACAAGTCCCATCATGCCTCTGCCTCTAGGTGTCATGCTTGTGGCTGTCAGAGTCTTGCTATGCCTCATGGGACTTGTAGTTCTGCAACAGCTGGAGGGCCACAGTTTGCATATCCCTGATATAGCGTTATATATGTTTGAAAGGACAGATTTCTGTCAAGTTCAACCCCCCTCAAAATAAATAAATAAAAAAATAAAAATAACAATGAAAACAAAACTTTGTATCCTTTGAACCCTAAACACACAGCTGATCCAGAAGAAGGCAAAAAATTGTGGTCCAACATGGAAAAAACATTCTCCCTGATCGCTAAAGACAATCAAGTACTCCCTGAAGCAATATTCTACAAAGATATTTCATTAATATGTTAATAGACATTATATTGTTTGCATTTAGAAACATATTATTGAAGCAATTTATTGAGTTGACCTTATAGTGCACAACATTCCACAGAATTTACTATATGGACCACATATGAGTAAATTGTATCCTCATTAATTGAATCTCCCCTTTTTAACATCATCATTGTTTTTTTGGCCTAAGTGAGCAGGGTTAAACCTATATTTCCTACATGCTAGACCAGCTGTCTTGTGTCACCCTCCCCCCCCCCCCTACTCTACTTCTAGAATTCTGACAATCCTCACCTTTCATAAAAAATAAAATAATAATGCTTTATTTCATCCCCTTAATACTATTCTTTTTGTGAACCTGCATTCAATGCTCCTTCCTGAAAAAAGTTAACCCGGAAAAACTATTTTTTTATTCACATCTTCAGAGTATGGACAGCTATGCAGAGCATCTCAGGAGTCACCCATGCAGATCCAATGGGATGGGGGGGGGGGGGAAACTACATAAAAAAAAAAAACAATTCAGCTATAGTGCCAATCAGAAGCCTAAACCTCGTACACACGCGTCGAAAATTGGCAGGGAATTTTCGTCCAACGTCCGATCTGCTGATTTTCAGCTTGTTAGTATGATGCTTCCGACAACCGACTCCGACTTTTCGGCCGAAAAAAATCTGGTGTGCAGACTATAAAATTTTTGTTGGCCGTCAACACAACGGCCGATTTTCCGTCAGTCAGTACAGATTTCGACAGGGAAAAATCTAATGAGCAAGTCTGGGCATGCTCAGAGAAGAAAGAACACAAAGAAAGCAAACCAACACATGACATCACTTCTGAAGTAGAATTTTGTCTGGCGAGAAAATTCGTGTGCAGTCTAGGCACATTCCAACCAACAAAACACAACTCTGGACAAAAGACGGACGATCGTTCGGCCGATAATCGTTGCGTGTGTACGGGGCTTTAGGCAGGCCATACATTATGCAATTTTCTTTCCTACAACCACAGGAAAGAAAATGGCTTTATTCCCTCATCAACACAGTCAATGTTGATGGGGGAATCCCTTCTGCTGCTCTATTGTATTCTGACAATGGGAGATTTCAGAGCTGTCAGAACACAATGATCACTGCTTGCAGCTCCAGCCGCTGGCAGTGATCATACGAAAAAAAAAAAAAGATGACAGGCTGGTCATTTGACTTCAGTATAACCAGCTTGTACATGCATAGATTGAAATTTGGCTGATTCCTTATGAACCAACTAAATTTAGATCCATCTATGACTGGCTTTAGACTGAACCCTGTTAATGAGAAAGAAGCATGGTTACCTAAAAGAACACAGTGGAAATATCTACCATATAATGGAATATACAAATGCCATTAAAACACAGGTATTTAAAAAAAATTTCAGTGAATCACTGATGAGTAGACAAATCTCTTTTTTTCTTATGGCTCTGAGGCCAAAGATAAACTAGCAAGACCAGATAATCTCTCCTGATTATTCTAGTTGACTATAGAATTAACGGATCTTCATATTAATTATTTATCTATCTATCTGTAAGATGTTGTGGACCACCAAACTCCACATTTGTTCCCTATCCTGTACATTTCTCTAGCTAAAAGTAAACCTTACTCTCTGTTAGAGCAAACCTACACTTTGGCTAAAAGTAGACCTCACTCTCTGTTAGAGCAAACCTACGCTTTGGCCATATGGAGCAAACTTCTACTGGTTACGTTTATGCCGACTCCACCAACTGCCTACCTTTATTTACCTTCCTCTCACTCCTTTACTGCAGAAATAGAGAAAAGTCCTATAAAAGCTCCAGATCATTACATGTAACTTGCACATGGCTAAAGAGTCTCTCCCCACTAACCAGGCAAACCAATTAGTAAGCATCAGTGCTGTCAATGGAGAACAAGTCACATATCCACTCAAAATAGTCCATATTTATTTCACCACTGGCAGCTGCATGGAGTGGTGGTAGAGTGAAGGAAAGTATGTGCTGCCAGTGTACCCACTAATACAGTGATCCTATTGTTTTGTCCTGAGTGGCAGATTAAGGTCTCTTTCATCGCTCTTCTCACTGACTTTGCATCTGGTTGCCACTCTGTTCTAGTATCCCCTACTTAATTTAAATAAAGCATTCATACTTCTGTATGTGTTGCTGTTAGAGGGATTTCCCCTCACTCCCGATCTTGGGACAACCTTCTTATCAGGCAGGAAGTGAAGTAATCTCTCCAACAGAGGGCAGTTATAGGAGCTCTAATACAGCTTTTTCATCCTTTTTTCAGTTTTGGCACCCTTTAAAGTATGAAAAATTTTGAAGCATTCTAGTCTAAAATGTAAAAATAGGGATGCACCGATTCCATTTTTTTTACAATGAGTACAAGTAATGATAATTTTTTTTTTTAGTATTCACCGATACCAACCCCAACTGTTTTGTTTACACTTCAGCTGTCAGTAATGGTATAAAGCATTGAAAACTTATTTACAAATGAAATACATTTATTTTTAAAAAAGTTTGCACTTTTTTTCAATGTGAAACCTGTAAATATATTTTAAAGGTGTAAAAATATTAACGTACAAAGCAAACAAAAAAAAAAGTTTCAATTTTTAATAGTTTATAAAATAAAAGTGAACAAGAAAAATAAATACATAAATGGAAGAGAATAGGGAGCTATTTAGGGCAGTTTATAGTAAATTAAGGGTTAATAAGGGGTTAACATTTAATAAAATACACACACAAAAAAATATTTTTTACTTGAGCGGTTGCTTTAAACTGGCTTCATCTGCAGATCGAAGTTCATCCCTTTGATCTGTAGATGAAGAAACAGAAAGATACAAAAAGAAACAATGTTTCTTTTTATCTTATTGTTTCAGCTGCTGAGCAATGTTGTTGATGAACATTGCCCAGCTGATTTTTTTTTTTTGACAGCTCCAATTGCTGGACTTCTTTAACACTACAGCTGTCAACAAGGGAACCCCACTGACAGCTGAATGATTTATCGGTTCTTAAGGATGCAGCGGCCCCATTCCTTACCAACCGTTAATTGCTGTTTTATTTTTTTTTAGTTTCAACTGTTAGAGGGGGAATCCCGCTGACAGATAAAAGAACTGAGCCTTATTGGAAAATATGTTTGTGTTCACCAGCCTCTGGGTAATTCTAGTGTCTTACACTATTGCATTTTATGTCAGACTAATTTAGTTTTTTGTTGCCGTGTTTGGCATCACCCTATATGCTTTGTGCCTAGCATATGGTTTTACTTTATTATTGGTTTGTGTAGCAGTTTATGATTATTGTACCCTATATCAGTGCTGGATTTGTATGGCCATTGCTGGTGCACACAATAAAACTTTAAATGATAAAAGAACTGAGCCTGAAAGTATCAGGTTTCAGGTATCTAATACTCATGCAAATGCTTAGTATCAGCACCGATCCCGTTATCGGTGCAACCATAGTCACAGCTGAAGTTCCCCCATCACATCAGAGATCCCCCCATTATATCAGAGTCAGATCCCTATAAATTAGAGGCCCTCACTACACATTTGGGCATCTCATCCCCAAAGAGTCCCCCAGTCACAGACTCCTCTCATCACATCAGAGTCCCCTCATTACAGGACCCCCTAATCATAGAGTTCCCCCATCATCCCATCATAGAACCCCCTTCACACAGCTCCCCCCATTAAAAACCCCCAAATCACTCTATCATAAAACCTTCAAACCCAAATCAAAGAGCCCCTCAACCACACAGTCCCCTCTTCTTATCAGAACCCTATGTTTTGGCTCCAGTAGTGCAGCAAAAGGTGGGAGTTAGATAAGGTCTGAAAGAGGCAGACTTATGTCTTATCCTGAATGCTGGGGTAGTCCTACATGCAGCTTACCCTAGATCAGTGATGGCGAACCTTGGCACCCCAGATGTTTTGGAACTACATTTCCCATGATGCTCAACTACACTGCAGAGTGCATGAACATCATGGGAAATGTAGTTCTAAAACATCTGGGGTGCCAAGGTTCGCCATCACTGCCCTAGATCAACATTATGTGCTGCCATGGTGTGGATAGCCTAGCCACCAACACCATAGCAATAAGTGACTCCATGCATCCTGCCCTAGAGCATCATTGGTTGTTAAGGTGCTGGCGGCCAGCCCATCCACACCATGGAAATTGAGTCGCTCATCCAGGTCAGACTGTGTTCTGTGCTTACACATCTTTGGGGGAATCCAAACAACACTAGTATTTCTCCACAGTATTCAAAGCAAAAAAAAACAAAAAAACAGTGATTATAGATAAGACTGAAATTATGCCTTAATTTGAATATTTTAAGATAACTGGGGTTTGCTTTATACATTTAATCTTTTTCAGTCTTAGAGTTGGACAATTTGCATGATGGGCTCTCTACTGGTGTTACCTAAAAGGCAATGTCTTAGCTACTAAAGACAAAGCAACACAGTAAGATGAAGTCCCTTTGCCACTATCATCATTGATGACATCATGCATGTAGTGTGGTACTATACATAGTCCCAAGAGGGTCAAATGGAAGCCATAGTGGCGTACACTTCCCCCATTTGCTGTGCATTGTCCTCAGTGACAGTACCTCTTATAGCACAGAGTAGGAAAATGGCCTAGACCATCTGCCATATACCTTAGGACAGTGATGGCAAACCTTGCCACCCCAAATGCTTTGGAACTACATTTCCCATGATGCTCAACTACACTGCAGAGTGCATGAGCATCATGGGAAATGTAGTTCCAAAACATCTGGGGTGCCAAGGTTCGTCATCACTGCCCTAGGACCACAGCAGATCTATCTATCTAACTGAACTATCTATCTGGCACATAATCTGTGTAGTGCTTTGCAGCACTTACTCTGAGATCCTGGGCCCAGTTCCAACCTGTCATATTGGGTGTTCCTCCAATATTTCTGAGGGTTTTCTTCTGGTGTCCCATTTTTCTCTCATAATTTAGATTTACACTGGTTGGATAATTAGCTTTTATTAAAAGTAACCATAGAATAAATGTGTACATCACTAACTATTTTATATCTTCACAGAAAATTAACATGATCCAAAAAATGAAAAAAAAAAAAAAATCAACATACAATTTAGGAAATGCCTGTCAGATTCCGAAACAAAATATTTTTACTAGCAACGGGAAAAAAAAGCCAGTGATTTTCTTTCCCAATCGTTGACTGGAAACATGAAATAATGCATGAGGCAGTATGCCACAGGGCATCTGTATGTCTCCTCTACTGCGGACATGCTTCTACACTGGAAACACAAATTACTTTCTCCACCAAAGCCAAGCTCGATAATGCGTCTTATCAACACATTTCTTTTCCACACAGAATCAAGCTAAACTGAAGGTGGGAGAGGGAAAAAGAGTGAGCCGACTGCTGGAATTATTCAGAACAATACTATCCATTTGTAGGGTAATGTTACTGGTGGCAATCCCTCACTCTGAACTTATTGGGTCTTTCACCAGCTCAGCCACTTCTGAAGCGAGGTAAGGTCTAGATTAATGGGTAAACTTTGCCTGAAAGTCAATTGAATAATTCAAGGGGAAGGGAAGTATAAGTCAGGCAGGCAGTATAATAGAGTTACACAAGGTGCATCAACCCTTTAACCACTTGCCGACTGCCTAACGACGATTTACGTTGGCAGTCAGCCCCTCACAGGCAAAGTGACGTAGATCTACGTCACTAACCTGTGAGGGTCTAGGGAGCGAGCGCGCGCCGCCGGAGGCGCGCTCCCGCGTGGTCACGGACCCCCCCGCGCGTGTGACCGGCGGACCCGATGTCCGCCGGTCACTCTGCGATCGCGGCTGCAGAGGGAGAAAGTCAGACGGCTAGTGTAAACAAGCCGCCTGTCATTCTCCCCTGTGTAGAAACTGTGATCACACGGTTCTACTATGTAGAACCGTTGATCACTGTTTCTACAGCTCAACAGACAGCCAATCACAGTTAGAATCACACCCCTAGGGACACACACAGCCCCTACCTCTCAAATAAAGTTAACCCCTTCAATACCAGTATATTTTTTCAGTAACAGTGCATATGTATAGCACTGTTTCTGCAGTAATGTCACTGGTAACCCCAAAAGTGTCAAAAATGTCAGTCAAGGGTCCGATCTGTCCGTCGCAATGTCTTAATGATAACTTTTGAGCAAACCAATCAAAATACGGTTTTTGCGATTTTTTTTACCAAACATAGGTAGCATAAAACAAATTGGCCGAAAATGTTAAAACATTTAGATTTTTACATTTTTTTGGGGGGGAATTTCATATAAAAAATGTGAAAAATATTGTTATTTTTGCAAAATTTATGCTCTTTTTTTGTTTATAGCGCATGATCAAAAAATCGCACAGGTGATCAAATACCACCAAAAGAAAGCTCTGCTTGTGGGGAAAAAAAGGACGTCAAATTTGTTTAGGTACAGCGTCGCACGACCGCGCAATTGTCCGTTAAAGTCACGCAGTGCCGAATCGCAAAATACCCCCTGGTCAGGAAGGGGGTAAAATCTTCCGGGGCCTAAGTGGTTAAGGCTTTTTCAGACCTATGTGTTTTCCCAAGAATTAACCACTTGATATGTAAAATTTGTGTGCATGTTCAACAATGAAACACTTTAGTGTTGGTGAAGTCACTCCAACAGTGTGCGCCTAAATTCCAGCATAATCATGCTTTACAGAGTGTGCAGTAATAGAAGTGCAGGTAGGGGGCATTTCAACTGCTTTGAGGTTACATTACTGAAATCCTGTGCAATTGCTCTATGCTGGACTACAGAACTCATCATATCCCTCTCCTCTTCTCCATAACATAAGGAACCCTCTGTATCCAGAAGAGCAGTAGCAGCAGAGCGCAGGGGGCTGTAGAGAACCCGCTGTGTCAGGCACCTTTTATCAATGGGTCCCCCACATCTGGAAACTGTGTTGGCGAGGGACCTGGATTGAATATACCTTGCTTCCCCAGGTGAGAAAAATAAAAAATCCTTGTAGCGTGAGTTAGAGGGAGGTGGAAAGAGGGTTTACAATTTTCCTGGAGTAGAGCTTTAAGATTTCAGTTCAGCAGGGGCAGAGTTGTCAACTCAAATGAGAAATTATGAGTTTATTGGATTTCTGGCAGGATCAACGGGTATTTTTCTGTACATACAGTGTTTGTTAAGAGGCACAACATAAGGCTGCCATGGTTGCATTGATTGTAAACTATATCCTTGTGAATCTGAACATTACTGATGAGCTCGGAGAATGAACATACATTTATCAACCAAGCACCCTCTAAGCAACTCCCAACTTGCTTTGAGATGTAATTCCCCAATAGTGAGAGAACAGTCGATTCCTCGTATCTTGTCAAATATGAATAATACATCTCCTTTTTGAAAGCTAGTTTCCAAGCTATTGCTGAAAGCCATAGTAATTTATTGTAAAATATTAGCAATGACAAGGAAATCTTTGTTCCTATCAGAAATATCATACTAAATAGGAACACTGAAAATTTAATGACACATTGTATACCGATAAATTGTAAGGAAATGAAAGATAATTTGGAATGCAACATAGCATTTGTTGGCTATGACTTTAAATTATTTTAATAACATTTTATTGACCAAAAAAAAGCCTTAACCACTTTAGAAAACAGATACCAAAACTACCAACTGCCTTTTTTGCTAACAGGATAATTGATTGTATATTCTTTTTCCTTACTTCGTAATTCTTTTTAAGCAAATACCTACTTCAGAACTCCCAACATCCAATCAGAGGTCATCCTTCAGTAATCTGATTTCAGTAATAACTCCAGTAGCTGGAATTTGCATATCAGCTTACATTTTTGCACTCCATTATTGAAATAGCTAATAAGAAGGTAGCTATGAAAAGCTACTCTCTGAATTATTTATTGAAGACATGCAAAGAGTCATGATGATGTGCAAAACGCCTTCTTTCTCAGATCAGCAAAACAAGATTGCTGATTGGCTATTGTCATTTCCTGCATAGTTCCTTTGCTGTACTGAATAAGCACAGATGCTGGGAGTCAAAAAAATAAAAATAAAACGTTTTAAAGAACGGCAAAAAAGAAAATGTTTGTCTCTTTACATGTGAATGTCTTTAGGTATATTTATATTTTTTCAGTGATGATGTGCAAAATGCCATCTTTTGCAGATCAACAAAAGATTGCTGATTGGCTGCTGTCATTTCCTGCATAGTTCCTTTGCATTTCTGAATAAGCCCAGATGCTGGGAGTCCATAAAAATAAAAAAAAAAAGTTTTAAAGAACAGTAGAAAAATAAAATGCTTGCCTCCTTACATGTGTATGTTTTAAGGTATATTTATATTTTTCAGCGATAATGTGCAAAATGCCTTCTTTCTCAAATCAACAAAATAAGATTGCTGATTGGCTGCTGTCACTTCCTGCATACTACCTTTGCATTACTGAATAAGCCCAGATGCTGGGAGTCCATAAAAAAAATAAAAATAAATAAAAAGTTTTAAAGAATGGCGAAAAAGAAAAGGTTTGCCTCCTTACATGTGTGTGTTTTTAGGTATATTTATATTTTTCAGCGAAAAATGTGCAAAATGCCTTCTTTCTCAAATCAACAAATCAAGATCGCTGATTGGCTGCTGTCATTTCCTGCATACTACCTTTGCATTACTGAATAAGCCCAGATGCTGGGAGTCCATAAAAATAAAACGTTTTAAAGAACAAGAAAAAAGAAAATGTTTGTCTCCTTACATGTGTTTTTTTTTTTTAGGTATATTTAGATTTTTCAGCGATAATGTGCAAAATGTCTTCTTTCCTAAATCAACAAAATAAGATTGCTGATTGGCTGCTGTCGTTTCCTGCATACTACCTTTGCATTACTGAATAAGCCCAGATGCTGGGAGTCCATAATTAAATAAATAAAAAGTTTTAAAGAATGGCGAAAAAGAAAAGGTTTGTCTCCTTACATGTGTGTGTGTTTTTAGGTATATTTATATTTTTCAGCGAAAATGTGCAAAATGCCTTCTTTCTCAAATCAACAAATCAAGATCGCTGATTGGCTGCTGTCATTTCCTGCATACTGCCTTTGCATTACTGAATAAGCCCAGATGCTGGGAGTCGATAAAAAAATAAACAAATAAATAAATAAATAAAAAGTTTTAAAGAATGGCGAAAAAGAAAAGGTTTGTCTTCTTACATGTGTGTGTGTTTTTAGGTATATTTATATTTTTCAGCGATAATGTGCAAAATGCCTTCTTTCTCAAATCAACAAAATAAGATTGCTGATTGGCTGCTGTCATTTCCTGCATACTACCTTTGCATTACTGAATAACCCCAGATGCTGGGAGTCCATAAAAAAAAATAAAAAAAATAAAATTTTTTAAAGAATGGCGAAAAAGAAAAGGTTTGCCTCCTTACATGTGTGTGTTTTTAGGTATATTTATATTTTTCAACGATAATGTGTAAAATGCCTTTTTTCTCAAATCAACAAAATAAGATTTCTGATTGGCTGCTGTCATTTCCTGCATACTACCTTTGCATTACTGATCAAACCCAGATGCTGGGAGTCCATAAAATACAAATAAAATGTTTTAAAGAATGGCAAAAAATAAAATGTTTGCCTCTTTTTTCTTGTGTATGTCTTTAGGTATATTTATACTTCCCAGTGCTATTAAGCTCACGGAAGAAGGGTAGGGCCAACAGCAAAGAAAATGTATAAAAAAAAATCAATGTTCTGTAGTTAGATGAGGGTAAGGGTAATTTTGATTGGCTGCTATGTGTTACTTCACTTTGCACATCCTTCGTGAATAAACCCATATCTGGCTTTCCCACCAGAAGCGGTCTGTTAAATCCTAAAAGGATTACCTAGGGACTTCCCGTAAGGTTCTGGCAAAAAGGGAAATTTGCTTTCCCAGAGCTATGCTCAGTTATCGCTCACAGGTGGCTGGAAAGAAAAACCCCTTAAGATGAGAAGCCAGCGTAGACAATGAGCTTGATGCAGTGTGACTGGCAGAGGATAGAGAAAGCTGGAGGACTGCAGCGTGGCTAATACGAGAACAAAAATTCCAGCAAAAAATAAAGCAATAATACTTTTCACCATTGCTCCACCACCTTGGAAAATAAATTCAACGTCTTAAATAAGGGGGTTATTCTACCCCCCCCCCCAACCCAAAGTGTAAGATTGTTTTTTACTCTCACAATTTAACTCCTGGTGAGCCAATATTGCCTATCTGACAGACCTGATGGAAAAGCCAATGGCAAGCTGAAGCAGCTTGCTGTGCAGGTTGACCACGCTGCTTACTAATTGAGAGGTAGTGTCTTAGCGTTGTCAGCTTTCAACAGGAAGTGCTATTACTGTCAAAATCTCCAGGTAAAAGACATTTTGCAATAGATTTGCAAAAAATAATTTGCTTAAGAAAACTGAATACAGTTACGCATGATGGCATACATACTGAAAATAGATAGGTATATATATATATATATATATATATATATATATATACAGTACTGTATATGCATACATTTTATTAGACAAATCTGATATGATATAATTTCCTAAATTCTAAAATTAAAATGTAACACAGTCCATCTAGGGAAATAACAGCAGTTCCCTAACTGGATGAAATAACACATTTCTGATAAAAATTATATAATAAAAATTCACCCAGAGCGCTGCCATTTTGAATAATTATCTCTGGTTCTCAGGTGCGGAACAGCAACTAAAGCCCTGACTTCTTATGGCTTCCTGTTTCAGATGCAGACGTTTTAAATAGTACACATCAAAAACCCTAGTTTTCCACTGCCGAATACTGGGCAATGACAACATGACTTAAAAAAAATGATGTGACGTAGATATTGTTTGAGTCACAGTTTCAATTTAAATGGATTTATTTGAATGATAAACAAGATAAAGTATATTGTACCTTTTTCATTACTGAAAACAGTTGGAATTGGGTTTCCAAATACAGGATGCACAGAAGCAACAATTTGCTTAACTGCCAACGTGGCGCATTCAGTTCCCATGTAATGGTATAAATGCAATGGACACCGATCATAGGTAGTCTGTTCACAGACTCATTGACAGAAAGCTGACCATGAGACAGCAGGTCTAAAAAGTGATAAACCAATAGTAAATTAAATCATAAGCAATTCTGTTTAGGAAAACCAGGAACTCCAACTTGTTAGAATAGAAAACTGCGTTTCTCACTGAGACAAACATCTCGTAATGGCTATAATGAATTTCGTCTAGGCCTTTTGACACAATAATGAGTTAACATGCAACACTCTAAAGGGGCCTTTTATTTTAAATGTGGATAGTGCTGTTAGTACATAGGTATTATATTCCTATTAAATCTAATTTGCATACAAAATATCATGCCAAAGTCGTATGAAGAAGATACCGCTGTATGCTTAATACATGACTCCACAGCATACACCAATGTTCCTATGTAATAGTATGTAATTATTTACATAATACTTAATTCATGTAAGTGATATGTGATATTGATTTGCTCATATACACAAATGCATTGATGTATGCATACGAATAGGCATTCATATACATACGTGTATCAATTATTAAAGCAGGCGCATATGTGAGCCAATTTCATACCCCATGCAGCACAGATCTATACTGTAACATTTACAGCATGAAAAGATTGCACATATTTGTGCTCCTATCTCAGCAAATGTCACACAGGCACATCTTGGCTAGAGGTATAGATCACATCTGTGTACATTCAATTAATTCTCCTCTTTCACTAGATACTGGTCAATGTCTCCCAGGGATATCAAAAGGGAACTGATAAATGAGAACAAAGGCTGTCACTTCCACCTCTCCTTATATAATGGTGGGGAATGAGTGACCCTATAGACAAGGATCTACAGCTGCTGAGCATCGCCGAGCCCGAAACAGCTAACGCCTCCCCAACCTCAGCATCTAATGGGTTAATGATGCATGGCAAGTGGGGGTGGGAGGAAGAGAGTCGTGATTAAGGAGCTTGAAATTCTACAATAATAATGCTTTATTCGAATGTAATAGAATTTAAAGGTTCAGGGGAGAATGGATGGACTTGCGCAGAGCGGAGTGTAGTCAGGTAGGAATGTGCTCTGGGAAGGGAGGGGAGTAAAGGTATGAGATGTTGACAGATTAGGATAAACAGAGCAGGAACTGATTGCTCACAACTAAGACATTTGGGTTTCTTCCACTACGCAGGGCAAAAAGCAATAACGATGTGCAAAGTAAAATTGCCCACCAATCAGAAATTCCCCTTCGACGATGTTACCGCAGTCAACTAAAACCCCATTGGTTGCCATGGGTTACTGCACTGTGTACATTATGGTTGCCTTCAACACTGCGTTAATGCTTTAAGGAGCAGCTAAGCAACTGGGGTGGAACTGCAGGTGCCAGCTGGTAGAGCAGGCTAATTCTTGTAGTTCCACTCCAACTGGAGAGCCACATGTTGCCACACTGGCCTAGGTCAACAAAACTTTGCAACATGCTGGAAGGAGTGCATCACCCCAGACACAATGCATGCCAGTCTTTGAATCATCATCTCACATTTGTAAAAGCTCCAAGTGCCTGTGGCCCTTCTCAATTTCCAAGAAAGCCCTTTAAACCTGTGACACGGAGCATTATAAGCCCGTAACCTTTTGGCTGCCAAAATTGCTCCCCCCTCCCCCTCATGAATAAAAAAACAATGCTTCAGGTACTTACCGATCTGAGTAATGTTTGGAAAATTGACCCCAAGCAAATCACATTTGTAATATCTCCAAGTGCCTGTGGCCCTTCACAATTTCCAAGGAACCCCTTTAAACCCATATCATGGAGCATTATAAGCCAGTAACCCTTTAGCTGCGAAAGTCGCTCCCCCCTTTCCCTCAAGAATAAAAATGTAAAAAAAAAAAAAAAAAAAAACAAGCTTCAGGTACTTACCGATCTGAATAACATTTGGAAAATTGGGGAAATTTACCCCAAGCACTGCCCCTATAAAGCTGGTGCAGAAGAAGGCAAAAATGTACTGCATATTTCCTTTTGCATTGGCGGAGAAGAAAGATGAGCCCTACTTCCCAAGCAAAGATTCTTTGTTGCTGCTTGTCTGGAGGATGGAAAGCTCCTCTCGAAGTCTCTGAATGAGCACCCCCCCCCTGGCCTTCCAAGCTGTACTGAGGCTCCGAGCTGTGGATGCAGCAAGCACACAGGAATAGCTGTTGATGCTGTTATGTGTTCTTTTTTTTTGGTGTCTCTCTCCTTGGTGCTGAAAACAAGCTTTGCTCTCTGTTCCAGGTCTTCCCAGTGATTCTGCGCTTCCCTTGCTAATCTGTGCCTCTTCCTCTCTCCATCCAATGCTTAAAATGCTGCCTTAACATCAACTGACAGAAGGATTAACTGAACAGTGAGAGAAAGAGAGAGGGTCCTCCTCATTCACCCAGACACACACTAGAACATACATTACACTCTCTCTGTCTCTCTACACTCCATCATGCTAATGTGCCTTTATTACTGTAGCCAAGCAACTGCCTCACATTCCCCAACCCCTCTCTCCATCCTTCTGATAGGAGCCAATGTACTGTAGCTGAGGGTAATCTCAGCATCCTTCTGTCCCTAATACACCCCCACACCCTCCTGGAGTGTTAACAATATGGGCACCCCTCCTCCCTCTGGTGTCACGGTGTCACATTCCCTCCCTATATAAAAGTGTATGGTCTAGTCTACCTGAGCTTTTTCCATCCTGGATTTATAAATATATGTACCCCTTGGTACATTGGTTTCCACAATACAATATTTTTTAACACTGAGAACTCGAAGCTGGAGGTGTTTTTGAGTTTTAACACCAAAAACAGTAAAAACAAAAAAAAAAAAACATAAGAGCCCAAACTCTGACCCCCTAACCCAGGGTTTCTCAACCAGAGTTCAGTGGAGCCCTAGGGTTCCTCCTGAGGTTTCTAGGGGTTCCTTGACCAAGATTCTGACTCTCTAATAAGTTCTTAATGACACCATTGTTCCTTTTAGCTATCTGTAAGGGGATAATTCTTCCCAATGATGACAAGAGTGAGCATTGTTCCCATTGACTGTCACACTAATGTGTCATAAGTTGTAGATTTTAAATTTTTAGCAGGGGTTCTCCGAGACCAGAAATGTATTTCAAGGGTTCCTCTGTGTTGAAAATGTTGAGAAAGGAAGCCCTAACCTATTTATTAGGCATGCCCTAACATTTAAACCCCTGTACCTAGTCACCCATTTCATAACCTCTACAATTACCCCAAACACCTTTCCTCCTCTTAACATCTAACCCCAAAAACCTAACCCCTAACTTTTAATCTCCTCCTTAAAATAGAGCCTAAATCGGAGTACCAGTCATTTTTTAGGTTTATTAAAAGTCAGCATCTACAAAAAGTGTACCTGCTGACTTTTAATGAACACACACTCACCTGTCCTATGATCCAAGCACAGCTTGCGGCTTCACAGCCAGGTGCACACTGCACATGCGCGAGTTCTGCGCTTCCTCAGCGGCCGGGCAATCTTCTGGGACCTGTGACATGTCCCAGAAGATTGCAGTTAGGGAGGGGAAGAGGTGAACTTCTGCTTGAACCGCCTAGGTGGCCGGAGCAGAAGTGGGAGCGGGTACCTGTCAAATCTAGGTACCCTCTTCCCCCTCCAAAAAAATGACATGCCAAATGTGGCATGTAAGGGGGTGAGGAGTGCCTAAAGTGGAAGTTTCACTTTTGGGTGGAACTCCATTTTAACACTAAATCTCCTGATATTTAACCCAACACTTAAAATTATGGCTACCATTCAAGTTCAAGTTAACCCTTCACTTAAAGAGGAGTTCCGGCCTCAGAAACGTTTTTTTTTTTTTAAATACTGCCCAAATAGTGATCCTTAGCCCTTAATATATCCGCTAATCCCGTAGTTAATAGTGTTATATGTTTTGATTTATCAGAAATTCTTACTTTTAAAATCCTTTGCTGAGCGTGGCCATCTTTGCTGGGGTTATACGAAGCCGCAGTGTATAGATGTCTTCCCTTCTTCCCGGTTTGAGCTCATTGTGTATGCAGAATGCTGCACAAAATCTCGCGCATGTGCAGTACTATGCGATCAGTTTCCATATCTTTGCGTCATTTCCTTTTTGCAAATAACGCGATGAGAGGAGCGGCCGGCCGCCTATGTCACTGCCCATTGCCTTCTGGGAGTGATGAGTAAGAGCTTCCAGGACACATTGCAGGACAGGAAGTAATGGTGCGGGCCGCGGCCGCATAGGGAGGAAGTGGAAGAAAGGTGAGCATAAGGTAAGTAAAAAAGGTAAGTAAAAAAAAAAAAAATAGTGACTATCCAATTGTTTTTCAGGTTACACTCAGCAAGCAGATGGCACAAAATCGTGTCGATTTTGAGATCGGAACTCCGCTATAAAGTATTACTAAACCCAGGATCCTGCATTTACTATATGTGGTCTCCCACAGTACACAGAACATGGAAATTCCAACATTTTATAGACCTTGCTTTATGCACGGGCCAAAATCATTTGGTTCAGGGAGGATAATGGTGTGGGTTGTTATTCAGGGGTTGGCCCCTGAGTTCCAGTAAAGGGAATACCAAGACATTTTGGACAATTTCATGCTACCAAATTTGTGGGAACAGTTTGGGGATGGCCTCTTCCTGTTCCAACATGGCTGCACACCAGTGGACAAAGCAAGGTCCATAAAGACATGGATGAGCGAGTTTGTGGTAGAGGAACTTGACTGGCCTGCACAGAGTCCTGACCTCAACCTGATAGAACACCTTTGGGATAAATTAGAGTGGAGACTGTGAGCCAGGCCTTCTCGTCTACATCAGTGCCTGACCTCACAAATGCACTTCTGGAAGAATGGTCAAACAATCACATAGACACACTCCAAATCCTTGTGGACAGCCTTCCCAGAAGAGTTGAAGTAGTTATATCTGCAAAGGGTGGGCCAACTCAATAATAAATGCTACGGACTAAGACCGGCATGCCATTAAAGTTTATGTGCGTGTAAAGGCAGGTGTCCCAATACTTTTGGTAATGGGGGGCCGGATTTAAAGAAACTGCAGCTTCAAACATCTATGACGTGTTTCAGTTTCGCCGCGTTCAAATCAATTAACTGGCGCTGCGGCGAATTGGCGAGTAAAACAGCAATAATGAATTCCGCCGTCAGCGGGATTCACTTACGATCGCGGCTTCGCCAATTCGCAAACTTATGTCTTCCTGCTTATAGCAGTTTCACATAGTGATGTGGGCTAGTGGATTAGTGCACACATCACATGTCTGTAATTCATCTCCCTCTGCTGTAGGTTCGAGGCTTACCATCTCCACCTACTTTTTTTATTTTCTTTTTTTGTTTATATTGCTAAAATGGAACGGATTACATCATATATATTGCTAAATAATGTTACACTCAGAAGCGCTTGCAAGCTTACACCATTTTAAGTGTTTTTTTGATCTTGTCTGTGTGTCGAATCGATCTTATGAAGGAAAGTACCAAAGGCAAGTGACCAAACCCCTACCCTACTTCAGGGCAAGATGAAACCTCACAATTTTACCATGGTCTTCTTCCCACATTCCATACAATGTTTAGTTCTTTAGCTATATGTGCTTTTTAGCCTTAACACACTCCATTTTTTCCACCATGCAGCTTTATTCTGCACAATAGCTAAGTGCTTTGCAACTTCACTGCAGTTCACAACGTCATGGGTTCAAATCACATCACTACACTTGGGATCTCTTTTCACTCTCATTTTTTTAAACAGTTTTTTTAAACTATCTTGAATTTGGGGGGGGAGGGGGGTGTCCTACCCAAATTTCAAGCACATCAATGGAAACAACACAATTTTGATTTTATGAGTGTGGTCCTAGTTTTATCGAGATGCAATTCTTTACATATTTACCATGGTTCTTACAATTTCTTGACCAATAAACATAGGTGTCTGATATTGGACTCTCTCCATATTTCAACAACACAGGCCCTCATAGTCCAACACTACATTTGCCTCACACCTCAACACAACACTGATACATCCCTACTCTACATTACAACCCCTCACATCACCAGTACAAGCAGCATGCAAAGTGCAAAACTCCGGCCTTGGCAGCTTAATGGGCCATACACTAACAATTTGTCTAGACTTTTTCCTGTAGACTTAACCAAACCATATAATAGAAGCTCAAACCTCAACACTTTCAATTTGGATGCAATCAGGCAGGCCCTTGCACTACATAGAAAATGTCAATCGGAAGGATAAAGTCTTCTCTAAATCTTACAGTGTGGATGGCCCTTTTGTCTGTAGGCACCCACACAAAACAAAAAAACACATGTTCAATTCTAATGTATTTATTTATTTGAGAATGACAGCAGAAGGAGGGATGCAGCAAAAGAATATTGTCACTCTCCAGTCCGTGTGCCTTTACAGCGCCAGACCACGATCTTTGCTCCATGGCTACGGGATTCTGATGTCTTCCACAACTTCCGGCAGAGTTCAGAATCCATTCTGCACCTCTACCAGCTCATAGGGGACAGGCATGGCAAGGTTGCTGGGCAGCTTCCAAGCCACTTTCGAAGTTCCAGGGTGTTCATGTTGGTCATTGGCCATGTGCCTTACCAAATATCCACTGACCACAAAAGAAAATGAGTGGAGTCCATCAAGGTGGGTTTCTACCACCTACACCCGCAAGCAGTACCACTCCTGGAAAAATAAAACAAAGGATAAGACATTTCATTATGAAAATCACATCTTAATGCCTGTTTGCTTCATTCTGAACTTCATTTAATTTCGACATCACGAGTGAAATAACACATTTTATGCCAACTTACACAAACCAGAAATCATTAATGTAAACATTTGAATACACACCTGTGACGCCAGACAGCCCATCACCACAGGCTTCCCATGGTACGTGCCATGATTCCAAGATGTTGATGTTCTGGAAAATTACAACACCATAAGATACCAAGCAGCCGTTCATGTTATCAATAACTACACAGGTGGCATAGACACAAATAAACACCTGCCAGCTCTTCTCAGCCCTTTACACTATTCACAATACCAACATGTTTATGGTTAGAGGTGCATGTTTTTGCTCAAGTAACACAATTTTACCAATGTTGACTACACTTTATCTACAATGGCAAGTGTCATTGGCAGATGATAATCACCCTCTGTCTCCCTGTGAGTGGCACCTCTGCTAACTAGCTAATTAATACACATGCCCTATCTTGACCGGTTACAGTACTTACATGTAAAGTGGCTAGCAACCAGGGTATTCCGGGTGGCCATACCGGCAGCGGTGCTCCGCCGCCTGGGGGCCGCCGGCTGACGGACCTCTGGCTCCCTCTCCTCCGTCAGCTCCCAAGAATCATCCCGGGCAACGCACATGTTGTGCAACACGCAGCACGCCAGGATGATCTTGGAAGCCTTTGTAGGAGAGTACAGGAGTTCACCCCCAGGCCGGGCCAAGCAGAGAAACCGGGACTTGAGAAGACCTATGGTCAACTCAATGATACTCCGGCTTCTCCGCAAGGCCCTGTTGTAATTCCTCTCTGCTGGGCCCTGGGGGTACCTGATTGGAGCCATCAGCCACGTCAGCTGCGGGTAACCAGCATCCCCTGAAAAATAAGAAAAATATACATTAGTTATTCATATCATGTGACTTTAGATGACTCCTCAAAATGGGAGACAATTAGGCATTTTACTAAACAACCTGCTCGTCTGTTTGCAAAAAATCATATGAAACATCTCAACTCTGTCTAACTGCCTAAATCACTAATACAAATGGGAAAAAGGACACACAAAGTGGTGGGTTTCTCTTGCAAGTTACAACTTGGCCCCTATTCTGTTCCTATTACATTAGCCTAGGTCTTACTTCTGGAATATATCTGCAACTAGAGTGAGGAAACCAATATTGACTCACTTATGCAAAGTACTTTGGGGATATGGCAATACCATTGGAATCATTTGTAGGTTTTCTTTGGGTGGCTAGAGGACACCATTTACACATTGGTTAACCACCTTCATTGGACTCAAAGACAACTTTGCAAATCTTTCTTTTGTGAGCTGCTAAGCTGCTGATCTGGTTGTGTGTGAACAGCCTGACAACTAATAACACATCCATTTTAGGTAGGCTTTGCTTAAATCAGGGTGTACACCGATGTAGCTTATTCCTATGTCTATGTAATCTTACAGTTTATGTTGTTAAGACAAAATACTTTACCAATAAGCCACCCTTCGGGCATTTGTCCACTTTCAAACACCTCGTACAGAGTACTTGTTCTTAACATACTGGAATCATGGCACGACCCTGGGTGACCAGTGTTGACACTCATGATGCGCTGTTTGGCGTCACACACTAATTGGACGTTCACAGAGTGGTACTGCTTGCGGTTCCGGTATTCACTTTCGTGGCTCCTTGGGGGCCTAATGGCTATGTGGGTGCCATCGATTGCCCCTAGGATTTGCGGCATGTGTGCCCGCCGGTAGAAACCCAACTTGACTTCATTCCACTCATTTTCATTCTGTGGCCAGTGGATAAAATTGGGCACTATATCCACTATGGCATTAATGACCAACATGAACACCCTTGAAACTGTGGGCTGGCTAATGCCCATGATACTTCCCGAAGTGGCTTGGAAGCTGCCACGCCCTAAAATATACAAAGTGGCCAGCAATCTGGCCATGCCGGGCACCGCATGGCCGCGCTGTGTGTCCGGGTCAATTTTCTCTGCTATGAGCTGGTAGAGGTGTAGAATAGTTCCTCGCTCGAGCCGGAACTTCCTCCTGACATCAGAATCCCGCAGCTTGTCCAAATAGATCCTTGGAGCAAAAATGCGTGGCTGGCGAGGTAAGGGCACACGGACTGGAGGTGCTGCTGCTGGAGGTGCTGCTGCTGCTGCTGCTGCAGCTTCCCCACCTTCTGCTGCCTCCTGTGCCAGGGCCTCCTCAAACAAGGCACCAATAAATGCCAGCATTGCACCATCTAATGCGTCTGGGATATCGTCCTCCATTTTGAACGCGCAAATTCGCGAATGCGCAGATATATATAGAAACGGCCGCTAATTATCACACCTGTGAGCCAGCTATAAAAGGAGCACATGGCCAATATGGCTGCTGGATGTTATAGATCGATGTTTCTTATGTGCTAGCAAGACCCTGTGACCCACAACCTACATTATCTGGAGGTAAGACAATTGTATCTCTCTCTCCCAAAAAAAAGGAAGGAGACAATTTGTACTTATCTTGGGTGTGCTTAAGTTGTCTATGGTGAATCCCCTCCAACCCACAATAGCTTGGGAACCCCTCAAGTGTCTTTTAATCATTGGCAGTTGGCCCCATGTGCATGTGGTTTGGACATGTGTTTTCTCATGTTTGTTAAAGGTGTGCAGTCTAGATTTGGCATCTAAACCTGCCCCCTTACCTTCCCAGCTTCCAAAGACACCATTTTTGCTTTCCTGATAACTGTAATTTATTATGTGCACGTATGTAGGTCATGCGATTTCTCATGTATGTTTAATGTTTGCAGCCTCCTTTTGCCTATAAAGGATTACACCACCACCACCACCACCACTGTGTTTGTGCCATTAGGTAAGTGTTTGGAGGGCCTCGTGTGATTTGTACCCCTATGAGTTTTCTTATGTGTTTTTTTTTTACATTTCTTTGCAGCCTCTTCTGCTCTTTGCCACCACCACCACCACCACCACCACCACCACCACCACCACCACTGTGTTTGTGCCATTAGGTAAGTGTTTGGAGGGCCTCGTGTGATTTGTACCCCTATGAGTTTTCTTATGTGTATTTTTTGTACATTTCTTTGCAGCCTCTTCTGCTCTTTGCCACCACCACCACCACCACCACCACCACTGTGTTTGTGCCATTAGGTAAGTGTTTGGAGGGCCTCGTGTGATTTGTACCCCTATGCGTTTTCTTATGTGTTTTTTTTTTACATTTCTTTGCAGCCTCTTCTGCTCTTTGCCACCACCACCACCACCACCACCACCACCACCACTGTGTTTGTGCCATTAGGTAAGTGTTTGGAGGGCCTCGTGTGATTTGTACCCCTATGCGTTTTCTTATGTGTATTTTTTGTACATTTCTTTGCAGCCTCTTCTGCTCTTTGCCACCACCACCACCACCACCACCACCACCACCACCACTACTGTGTTTGTGCCATTAGGTAAGTGTTTGGAGGGCCTCGTGTGATTTGTACCCCTATGCGTTTTCTTATGTGTTTTTTTTTTACATTTCTTTGCAGCCTCTTCTGCTCTTTAACACCACCACCACCACCACCACCACCACCACCACCACTGTGTTTGTGCCATTAGGTAAGTGTTTGGAGGGCCTCGTGTGATTTGTACCCCTATGCGTTTTCTTATGTGTTTTTTTTTTACATTTCTTTGCAGCCTCTTCTGCTCTTTGCCACCACCACCACCACCACCACCACCACCACCACTGTGTTTGTGCCATTAGGTAAGTGTTTGGAGGGCCTCGTGTGATTTGTACCCCTATGCGTTTTCTTATGTGTATTTTTTGTACATTTCTTTGCAGCCTCTTCTGCTCTTTGCCACCACCACCACCACCACCACCACCACCACCACCACCACCACCACCACTACTGTGTTTGTGCCATTAGGTAAGTGTTTGGAGGGCCTCGTGTGATTTGTACCCCTATGCGTTTTCTTATGTGTTTTTTTTTTACATTTCTTTGCAGCCTCTTCTGCTCTTTAACACCACCACCACCACCACCACCACCACCACCACCACTGTGTTTGTGCCATTAGGTAAGTGTTTGGAGGGCCTCGTGTGATTTGTACCCCTATGCGTTTTCTTATGTGTTTTTTTTTTACATTTCTTTGCAGCCTCTTCTGCTCTTTGCCACCACCACCACCACCACCACCACCACCACCACTGTGTTTGTGCCATTAGGTAAGTGTTTGGAGGGCCTCGTGTGATTTGTACCCCTATGCGTTTTCTTATGTGTTTTTTTTGTACATTTCTTTGCAACCTCTTCTGCTTTTTTTGCCACCACCACCACCACCACCGTGTTTGTGCCATTAGGTAAGTGTTTGGAGGGCCTCGTGTGATTTGTACCCATATGCGTTTTCTTATGTGTTTTTTTTTTTTCCTTTTCTTTGCAGCCTCTTCTGCTCTTTGCCCACTACTACCACCACCACCACGACCAAGTCTGTTTGTGCCATTAGGTAAGTGTGTTCTGTAACTGTTCACTAATTATACTGTATATGAAGAGCAATCTGCAAATCCTGTTTTTTCTGTTTTCTCTTTTGTCATTTCAGATTTAGGAGTTTGGGGCTCTTTGCTGCTGCTGGACAGCCAGATTCTCTGCCCACCTCGTGCTCCCATGGCCCCACCCACTGGAAGGATGAGAAGGGCCAGGGGGGCCAGGGGGGCCAGGGGGGCCAGGGGGGGCAGGGGGGGCAGGGTGGGCAGATCGTCTGGCTCTGGTGTGAGGGAGGCTCCAGCTGTATCCATGAGGGAGTCCACCATCCCCATCCCGGAGGAGGAAGCCGGGGGAGGTGTTAACACACCAAGTGGACAAGCTGGCTCTTCTGACAGTAGTCCTGGAGCGGGTCCGTCCACCAGAGTCAGCTTGTCCACATTACCCCGGCTTCCCCGTTTCACCCACAATCAGTGCTGTGCCCTGGTCCACGCCTATATGGCCAGATATCAGGCGATACATGGGACCAGGGCCGCGTCTTACTCAGTAACAGAGAAGAACAGATTGTGGGATGAAATCCGGGATGCTGTAAATGCACTGGGTGAAGCACCTCGCCACCGTGACAGTGTGCGGAAGAAGGTCAACGACATCTGTGGGTCCGTTCGGAAGAAGCTAATTGCATGGGCTGCGGAGGGTCTTTATGACCGTCAAGGTCGGCTGGATGAACGTGCACGAAGTTCTCTCTGGGATTATCAATTACCTTTCTTGAACATCATAGGACCCGATACCATCTTTCCCAGAGAGGACTTAGATTCGGATGCTTTGCACCGAGGTAGGATATTATCTTGGATGTCAATTGTGTGAGTTGTTTGGAAAAGATTAACTACTATCCTATGTGTGACATTAAGAGAATGTGATACTTGCCCTTCCAATTGTCCTTTTTTTGTTTTCCCCAACCTGCAATTTGTTCATCTGTAGCACGGATCTCAGCCCCTCCACAGCCCATGCAGCTTGGCGAACCAGACGGACTCACAGGTGTTGACATCAGTGCTGACCCTCCTCCTGGTAGGTCCAATATCATACTGTGCCAAACAATGTAGATGTTTTTTTTTTGCCAAGATAGCTCATATTGCTATGTCCTTTACAGAAGATCCGCAGCAGGGAACACACCCAGTGCAGCTAGGCCTGGAGGAAGGTGTTGGTATGTCTAGTCAAATAATGTTTTTTTTAATCTTATTAACCCCATTAACACACATGTTTTTTCTTAGGAAAGAGTGTTGCCTTTTAGATGTTTACCCTGCAAAACACAGTTGACAGCATTAATGGGTGCCGTCATTAGTAGGCAGACCAAGCCTTCTTAACCTTTGGGAGGGTTTAGCAAGTGTCCTATGAGCCCAGGAAAGCACTTTTGAATGTTTGGCCTCAATGCTTCATTCATGAAGCTAGGAGGGCAATCTGGCCATAATCATTACTGACTAAGGTTATGTACTAAACATGTTTTTTTTTTTTGTTTTTAAAAGAACATCAGGCCCCTCTTGACGTTGCAGCTGGAGTTGGATCAGGAGCTGGCGACGATTCTGCATCCAGTGCTGTGGTATGTGATATAAGGGAACAAGGTGCACATGTAACATTTCAATGGTAGCATTGATTTTGGACTAGATGTGGCTTACATTGTGTGTGTTAAATTAGTGCTATGACATTCTGACGATGCACCAGCACAACAAGAGTTCTATCTTGAACATCAGGGAATTATGTTATAATTTGGTGTGCCACTAATGTTCCAAAAACATCCAGGATCTTTAAAGTCCGGCCCGTCTTTGATTTTCCAGGTCCAAATTCATGGGTATCGTTTGGTTGGGTTGTCCTCTAGCCGATTGATGGCAAGATTTTAGACAACATACGTAGATGTATAAAGTCATTGGTGTAGTAACAGATTTACCAAAAGCATAAACAACCTACCACACCAGGGTTAATTGGGAACACCTTCATGTTGAATCTTTTTTGCCTTTGTCATATTAGTCCTACCAATATAATATGTACCCATTATCAGAAGTGTTGCTAGCTTGGATAATCTTACAATGAACAAGTACTCATTAGAAGCACATCAAACTTTTCAACGTTCTGCTTGGGGTGTTAAGTTGTCAAACTAATCTGAAATATTTAGTCATGATGTTTGATAATGATTTGGTCTATTTCTTCTGCTTTCAGGTAGCCTTAGATGCAGAGGGATTGTCACCTACCCAACTTCGTCCATCTATGCTGGATGTAGCCGAGAGGCTGCTTGATGAGTATCAGGTCCAAAATGAGTTAAGGAGGCGTACTCAGCAATCTACTGAGGCAGTACGTCTGCTCGGGCTCATACAGGAATCTGTAGCAACAATGGTACAGGTTCACCAGGATATGTTACAGGTTCAACAGGATATGCGTAACAGCTTGGTAAGTTTAGCAGACCAGCATCAACGGGATCGGCAAAGTGTTGACACTCAGGTGCTGGCCACACGCCAATGCCTGTTTGGATCTGAAGATGCCCCATTGGCAGAGCCCTCCCAAACATCTCACTCACCTGCCACTGCAGGTTGTGGTAGTGGGAGGGTAATGCCAGTGTTGGCCACTTGTCAGGCAGCTGGGGATGGGACAATTCCTCCTGTAGCCACTCCTAGCACTTCACACTCCGTTCGGACTCCCACACCCCTCAATGAGCAATCCTCCTGCACAACCTCAATGCGCACTGGTTCCACAGTACCCCTTCCACCTGACTACATTCCCTCCACACCTTTATCACTTCACTCCTCCCCAGGCCGTTCTTCTTTTTTGTCACCAATGCGACATGTCGTTTGCCCCCGCACCGTGGACCACAACAACCAATCAACCACCACTCCCCACACATCTTCACAACCCTTGCACCACCAGCAGCATCAAATAGCCTTGGAGCAGCAACGATCCCATCTCATGGTAATGGCACACGTTACCCAAATTCTTAGGCTGAGCACAGAGCAGATGGGACTATTGGCACAAGATCTTCAGTCTGGGACATTTCCAGGGTTCAACACCCTGCATCAGCAGCAGCCTCAGACACAAGATCTGATTCTAATGGGCCACTTTACCAGAACTCTAAGGCTAACCCCAGAGCAGATGGGACTATTGGCCCACCATTTGATGGCAGGAACCTTTCCATTGCTCACCACACTGCTTCAGTCACCACCACCACCACCAACTTAATTTCTTTTTTTTTTTTTTTTTTGGGTTTTGTTAATGATTGTTACATTGGCCAATTTGTGGGGCCATTTTTTTTTTAAATTTGAGGGTGGCACAATATGATTTATTATAGTGCTTTTTTTGGGGATGAAATAAAATTTTATGCAAAATGATTAGTTTGTGTTTGCTCTTTGGTTTTTTAGGAGTGTTGGTGGCCAAGTAATGGCCCTGGTTAATGTAGGCATTTATACACACGTGCTTCTCGATCTCCAAACATATGATTTCATGTAAATTTAGATAACTCAATGTTCACATAACGACCCAAGAAAAGGTCTCCCTTCAAATGTAGCTTCAAAACAAGTCTCAAGGCTAACATAAACCAAAGCCAACATACTAACAATTACAGACCACACCACTCAAGTAAACAAATACAACACAAAAGACATTCGATGTGTACACCAAAAAGAAAACTTGGGTAATAAAATAAATGTTTTAATAACACATGTGGGTGTCTACCAACTGTAGCGTACAAAAAATATATTACAATATATAATAGAATGAACTAAATTGCCAATGTAACATTTGTGTTGCAAAGAGCAACATACTTAAATTTAATTTAGATAAACATTTTAAACATTTTTTATGTTTTGACATCATTTTTTGGAAGGTTTTCACAAAAACAATTCTTTTTTGTAAACATTTGTGGTTTTTTCCGTTGCCATAAAAACAACAAGGCTTATTTGTAAACATTTGTGGTTTTGTCGGTTGCCATAAAAACAACAAGGCTTATTTGTAAACATTTGTGGTTTAGTTTGTTACCAAAAACAACAAGGCTTTTTTGTAAACATTTTTGGTTTTGTCGGTTGCCATAAAAACAACAAGGCTTTTTTGTAAACATTTGTGGTTTTGTCCGTTGCCATAAAAACAACAAGGCTTATTTGTAAACATTTGTGGTTTAGTTTGTTACCAAAAACAACAAGGCTTTTTTGTAAACATTTGTGGTTTTGTCCGTTGCCATAAAAACAACAAGGCTTTTTTGTAAACATTTGTGGTTTTGTCGGTTGCCATAAAAACAACAAGGCTTTTTTGTAAACATTTGTGGTTTTGTCGGTTGCCATAAAAACAACAAGGCTTATTTGTAAACATTTGTGGTTTAGTTTGTTACCAAAAACAACAAGGCTTTTTTGTAAACATTTTTGGTTTTGTCGGTTGCCATAAAAACAACAAGGCTTTTTTGTAAACATTTGTGGTTTTGTCCGTTGCCATAAAAACAACAAGGCTTATTTGTAAACATTTGTGGTTTTGTCGGTTGCCATAAAAACAACAAGGCTTATTTGTAAACATTTGTGGTTTAGTTTGTTACCAAAAACAACAAGGCTTTTTTGTAAACATTTGTGGTTTTGTCCGTTGCCATAAAAACAACAAGGCTTTTTTGTAAACATTTGTGGTTTTGTCGGTTGCCATAAAAACAACAAGGCTTTTTTGTAAACATTTGTGGTTTTGTCGGTTGCCATAAAAACAACAAGGCTTATTTGTAAACATTTGTGGTTTAGTTTGTTACCAAAAACAACAAGGCTTTTTTGTAAACATTTTTGGTTTTGTCGGTTGCCATAAAAACAACAAGGCTTTTTTGTAAACATTTGTGGTTTTGTCGGTTGCCATAAAAACAACAAGGCTTATTTGTAAACATTTGTGGTTTAGTTTGTTACCAAAAACAACAAGGCTTTTTTGTAAACATTTGTGGTTTTGTCCGTTGCCATAAAAACAACAAGGCTTTTTTGTAAACATTTGTGGTTTTGTCGGTTGCCATAAAAACAACAAGGCTTTTTTGTAAACATTTGTGGTTTTGTCGGTTGCCATAAAAACAACAAGGCTTATTTGTAAACATTTGTGGTTTAGTTTGTTACCAAAAACAACAAGGCTTTTTTGTAAACATTTGTGGTTTTGTCCGTTGCCATAAAAACAACAAGGCTTTTTTGTAAACATTTGTGGTTTTGTCGGTTGCCATAAAAACAACAAGGCTTTTTTGTAAACATTTGTGGTTTTGTCGGTTGCCATAAAAACAACAAGGCTTTTTTGTAAACATTTGTGGTTTTGTCGGTTGCCATAAAAACAACAAGGCTTATTTGTAAACATTTGTGGTTTAGTTTGTTACCAAAAACAACAAGGCTTTTTTGTAAACATTTGTGGTTTTGTCGGTTGCCATAAAAACAACAAGGCTTTTTTGTAAACATTTGTGGTTTTGTCCGTTGCCATAAAAACAACAAGGCTTTTTTGTAAACATTTGTGGTTTTGTCGGTTGCCATAAAAACAACAAGGCTTTTTTGTAAACATTTGTGGTTTTGTCCGTTGCCATAAAAACAACAAGGCTTTTTTGTAAACATTTGTGGTTTTGTCGGTTGCCATAAAAACAACAAGGCTTTTTTGTAAACATTTGTGGTTTTGTCGGTTGCCATAAAAACAACAAGGCTTTTTTGTAAACATTTGTGGTTTTGTCCGTTGCCATAAAAACAACAAGGCTTTTTTGTAAACATTTGTGGTTTTGTCGGTTGCCATAAAAACAACAAGGCTTTTTTGTAAACATTTGTGGTTTTGTCCGTTGCCATAAAAACAACAAGGCTTATTTGTAAACATTTTTGGTTTTGTCGGTTGCCATAAAAACAACAAGGCTTTTTTGTAAACATTTTTTTTTTGGTTGCCAAAAACAAGGCTTTTTTTTTTTTTTTTTTTTTTTGGGTCCCCAAAAAAAGGGTTTTTTATAAATTTTTATATTTTTTTTGGTTGCCAAAAACAAGGCTTTTTTTGTTTTTTTTTTTTTTTGGGTCCCCAAAAAAAGGGTTTTTTATAAATTTTTATATTTTTTTTGGTTGCCAAAAACAAGGCTTTTTTTGTTTTTTTTTTTTTTTGGGTCCCCAAAAAAAGGGTTTTTTATAAATTTTTATATTTTTTTTGGTTGCCAAAAACAAGGCTTTTTTTGTTTTTTTTTTTTTTTGGGTCCCCAAAAAAAGGGTTTTTTATAAATTTTTATATTTTTTTTGGTTGCCAAAAACAAGGCTTTTTTTGTTTTTTTTTTTTTTTGGGTCCCCAAAAAAAGGGTTTTTTATAAATTTTTATATTTTTTTTGGTTGCCAAAAACAAGGCTTTTTTTTTTTTTTTTTTTTTTTTGGGTCCCAAAAAAAGGGTTTTTTTTTAAACTGTTTTTGATTTTTTTGTTAGATTTTTGTTTATAATGGGCAACAATTACAAATGTGACATTTCTTTGTGTTGCAACGTGCAACATAAGTAAACAAACCACAAAAAAAAAATACTAGGATCTTTTTAAAGGTGTGACATTCCTAACGAATGGCTCCTTAGGGTCTGGATCCACGCCACAAAGGTGTTCCAAATATAGAATTCGGTCTCCGCACCACCTCATATAATCCAGGAGGACCTCGTAGGTGAGGTGGGTGTGCCCTGGGTAGAAAAAAACATGACAATTAGTTTTAGGCAAAATGATCCAAACAAGGATTGTAATTAATGTGCCTCAACAAATATGCTTAGGAGTCTATTGGTTGGCTTTTATCAACACTCTGAAGCAAATATGCTAAATTGCTGTTGTAAACCTTAAACTCAAACTTTCACAGCAAATTGTTCAAAAGGTTACATAAGATGGCTTGGAATGTTAGTAGCAGTTCCACCAAAGCTAAGTAAAATGCTTTTCTGCATGTAAACACAAGCAATCATTTTGAAGAATGTAAGGTGTTTTGGGTTCAATTGGTCAACACGATACATGTGCACACATTTATCTCTATCACCATTGGAATCTGTGGAGCGTTCTCTCTCACTCTTACTGTCTATAGATTGAACCTGACACATAGTAGAGACTCACCCTTAGGAATTTTGAGGGCCAGTTCTGGACGGAGCAGATGTGTCTGCTCCCCTGATCTCCTTTCCGCCATCCCAGCTGTGTTAAGAGAGAAGAAAAAGTTTATCAACAAATGGACTCACGCTAACTGTAGGTTACGCAGTCATGAAAACGCTCTAACACCCACTCATTACCCCTCCACATTTCCCTGAAAGTTTTATTTAGACATTGATATGGTGGTGATGCAGATTTGTACAGTGCAAGCGTCATTCTTCTGGGTGAAGCTTGTAGCGTTAAGGATACGTACTCCCTGCTTTTGTGCTGATTGTGTTTTTCTGATGTTTTTGGTGCCTCAGCCCTGCCTGTTCTAAGTGTTGGAAACATATCATTTTGGGAGGGCTGCGGAAAACTAATCAGGTTAGACTTACACTCTCTAGGTTTTTGGGGACAAGAGAAATAACAATCCTCCTTTTTACATGGCCCCTGTACACACCTCTAGGCACCTCCCTCCTGTTGTTTGACCCCACAGCAGGCAGCTTGCTATGGAGGCACATGAGATGAAGCCAAGCACCCTGTGCCTGTTCAGGCACTAGGCTGTGAGCCAGCCTTGCCCCCCTCCCTTCCAATGGTCTCAATGATTAGGAGTGACAGCATCAGGAGGCAATATTGGCATGCTGTCACCTCAGTTAAGGAGGAGGGGGAGTCTGTTCCAGACAAGTATTAGTGCAAAAATTTGGACCGTAAAAAATGGTCCCAGTAAGTCTTAGGGGGAATATGCACACCTATCACTTGGAATACTAATGCATAGAATGCATTCACATAAAGAACCCGCTGCCTTTAGAACAACTTGAAGCCTGAGCGGGGACATACACAGTTAGCATTTCTCCACTTACTAAGTAGACACATTACTGGAAAAGCACACAACTTACCATCATCAGGTTTTTTTGGGGCCCCTGAAGTGGATGGCGTGGCTGGCTCTGGAGAAACTGCACAAAAAGAACACAAATTGTGAACTGGAATGTGGTACATTACCGAGGAAGAGTATTTATGAAAGATTGACAAACACACATTTTCAGTGTTGACTAAATCAGGACATGATTAAATTACAATGTCCCCTAAAAATTTACAAGTACAAAGCACACCATTTCCAATGTAGAGAAACTAACACCAATTTAGAATAGGGTGGCTTGAGATAACTTACAAAAGATAACATGTCCTGTAAAGCTCCCCAAAACCACCTTTCAAACATGAAGGTTAAGCAAGAGTGTTTCATGACCAACCTTCCTGTCACATATAGCAAAACTACACTTGCTTTGACTCCAACTTAGATTATCCTAGATACACATCATCCTAGCACACACAATTCATGTGAGAATCTAATTTTAGGTACTTACAGACTAGTTCAGGGGAGCCTGGAGTGGGGGAGGATGGGGAAGACCCTACATGGGGGGATGGTGTCCCTTCATGGGGGGATGGCGTTGTATCTCCTAGAAACACAAAGACACAAATACAATCCTTGAACAAAAGCTATTTGATAAAGGCACACAGAAAGTAGTCTGGAAACATTGAAGGTAGTAGTTACAGTGGACTGGGTAAGCAGTGGCCCCTCTTCCCCAGTCCTCCACAACAAACATCCTCAATGTCAGCTGCTACAAAACCCCAATGTCAAAATATATATATTACAGCCCTTATATTTACCAGGACACATTGAACACACAAACACATGTAGAATACTTACTTCCCCTTTGAGGAGAGCCCAGGTCCTCATCCGAGTCGGACCAATTGGCCTCTTCTTGGCCAACAGTTTGTTCCTGGCCCGGATCCAGGCGACTTGGCCCTGCCTGAGGCTCCTCTCTTGCTGAAGTTACATCAACCACAAAAGAAAACAAAACAAACAATCATTCCTCCAAGTTCGACCTAATACACAACACACCAGCACATCCACATTACTTACAGGGGGCCTGAGAAGGCTGAGCCTCCACATCCTGATCACTGGTTTCTAAAATAAAAGAAAAACATTATATATTATTTATGGACACAAATAGGCAGTAACCTCTCATCATGCTAGCACCATACTCAATGCCCCTACAATTCAGAACATAGAAGTGCACTTACACCAATGAGATGCATTGACCATGTTTTAAAACAGGAGGGCACCATGCAAATTAAGCGGGCGCCTAAGGCCTCGCACCTACAGGGGCCTTGCGGCCAGTGGCGGAGCACCAACATTTCGAAGGGCGCAGTCAGGGAAATCTCCCAAGTAAAAGATTGCTTTCAATCCTCGGATCAAAAAGTTGCAGCAGTGTGCTGCAGTCCCTTCACTGCGTCTGCCAGGTGTCTGTTGTCCGCTGACACTTACTCCTCCTTCTCTGCCTGGGGATTGGCCGTCTGATCATGTTATCCTAAGATGTGGAGGAATCGGTAGGTGTGTACCTGCACCAGTAGGAAGTGACTGGCCGGTCAACTCACTCTGCTATCATCAGTTGTTGCTCTGGGAGGAGAGCTCCGCCCTGGACCCGGAACATACAGGTAACCAGGCCCAGACTTGATATTTTGCAGGCTGGTCATAGATTTGTTGTGTCCACTATGCAAAGTGGTTGAGTAGCCCCAGGGAAGTTGGAAGAGTCTGAAAATGGTTGGTGGAGGAGGAGGAGAAGAAGGCCCTGGGTGGCTGGGGGACAAGGAGAGGGCCCCTGGGGGTTTTCTAGAGGAGGAAAGATCCACAATGACGCCAGAGTCAATTGCCAAGGAAGAGAGTGGAGCTGAGCAAGTCCTGCCTATCTGACATGAAAGCCAAACATGGTGTAGATGGAGCCCTTTGCCCTACACAATGACAGCACCAGAGGTGGAAGGTGAGTGGTAGCGGGTCTTTGACATTATAGAGCATATGGACTCTGTCCATTATTGGTAGTTTTGTTTGGAGTTGTCCTTTAGATGTTTAACTGTGTTGTTTTTGACCCGAGCTGTGAGGGACTGAGGTATGACAGCCCACTATGCTGAGACTTATAGTGCCCTAGAATGTTGAGGACTGAGGAATCCTTAGTCCCTAACAGAGGGCACTACAAGTCTTAGCATAGCAGGCAGTATTTCCTCATTCCCCTACAGAGAGGATTACAAGTCCAAGCAGGTAGCCTTCTGCAGTGGGACTTGTTGTGCCCTTGACTGTGGTGGACTGAGGAAGGGAAGTGTAAGAGGGTCTCTGTAAGCTCAGATGTATGGGGGAGCTTTGGGGAACACAGAGTTCCCTTTTACACCAGAGTCCCCAGCTTCCCCCCTCAAATAATGGTTCCCAAACTCTCCTTATATCAGAGTCTTCACACTTCCCTCTTACAGTGTAGTAAGTCTGGAGACTCCGATGTAAAGGGGGCTCTGTAAAATGTGATTAGAGATTAGAAATTTCTAACATTTTTATTTTCTACTTACGATCCACAATTTTCAGCTGCTCAAATGGCTCGCTGCCTCTGACTGCATATTGGAGTGTGGCCGTCCTCCTCCTCCCCTTCTTCACCAAAAGCACAAGAGGGTGCCGTCCGTCCGCTTTGGCTAGAAGCAGAAGAAAAAAAAAAAACATAAAAAATACGAATGTACATAGTAGTATTAAAGGTTGTGAAGAGACACTTGATGGAGGTAGGAAAGGTAGGAGCGAGAGGGAGGGGGGGGGGGGTGTTGGTATTAGTGTTGTTGCATAGCTAAACACATGTCCACCTACCCAAAAAATTGTAACCTATCTGGTCACATGTAATGTATATTTTTACTTACCGGAGATTTGCTCCACAGCCTTTAGCAGGAGCCTGGGTGAGCGCCTTTTGGCATCACTCCAGGCCCGCTGCAGATCCACTATCTCAGGCAGGAACTGAAATCTCCGCTGCAGCCTCATCCGGAGACGACACATCATCTTGTGCTTTTGGTGAAGATGCGTATAAACTTTATCATACCCCCAGAGGAGGAGGAGCTGTGGAAAGAGCAGTGTATGTTTGAGTCCAAGTATGTCCAAAATAGTACAGTCTTCAAATAACATGCTAGGTCGTCTTTGAGATATTGTAGAACAAAGAATTCCATTTCTGGTGATACATATACATCGATGTCCAAATCTACCTCCATGACATAGGTTGCCCCACACTGGTGATTTCCTCTACATGATATAGCCATTTTCTCAATTGGCCTTTCATGACACACCCAGGGCCGCCATCAGGGGGGGACAGGCAGTCACTGTATTTACAACCTTATTGCTGTCCATTTAGCAGGGTGCAAGTAACTTTACACACATGTAGCATAGGTATCAACTTTTGTCACCATGTTAAAAGGACAGCAGTATGGGTAGCATTACAGTGACTGTTATTAGTCCAGGCTCACTAAACTAGCCAATGCTTGGAAAAGCAAGCCATGCAGATTGCTTTTCAGGTCCCTTTTAACACGAGCTGTCTGATTGGGTGTGGCTGTTAATTTTTGACGCAGACCTGATAAGCCCCTCAATTCTCCTTTATGGAGTGTTATATGTAAATGGGATTGCTTCATTTGAGATGCAGATTTAAACTGTGTATGGCCAGGCTGAAGGTACCCAAGTTGATTGGTCGATCACCTGGAGGACAACGTACAACCAGTCTGTCAGATTTTACACACACTTATCGCTAGCATCTCTTGTAGCCACTAGCAATAATCACTGTGTTTTCCTGGCAGGGGCAGCACCAGGAGAACACAATGGCTCCGCAGGAGGGTTTCCCCTGTCTGTGTTGATGGTGGAATCAAGGCAAAATGTTTTTCCTGCAAGCCACGGGACAAACAAAGATATTTTTTTAATGAATCCATGATTTTGCCAAAATGGAAAAAAAAAGATGTTTGCTTTGTATATTCTTAAGTTTGCTACATAACTAGAACATGTAACAGTGTTATATCATTGCAGGAGATTTCCCTTCACTTCCTGTCTTGGTGTCACCAGGACAGGAAGTGAGGGAATCTCCCGTGGGGATACAGCCAGCAATTCTTTCCTTTTATATATACTATGGACATTATAAGGCAACAATTGCAAGCTATTTCCCCACAGTGATATTCCCCTCACTTCCTG